>NC_051180.1:98553458-98571456 GCF_013339695.2 Rhipicephalus sanguineus | reverse complement strand
ATATTACTTTTCTCCTGACCCCACAAACGGCCGCTTAACGCTATGGGAGGACTTCATACAGCGCCCGCAGTCGTCGCGCCACAGCGTTGCGCAGAAGCGCGGGCATCGAGGCGCCCTAAGAAGGCGACACTATAATCGTTGTACAGTCGGTCGCTACCTATTATTAAATAGAAGCTCCGCCCCCTGAATTGCGGCGCGCCTGCCATTCTTATGGGCAACAGAGCCGTGCTAGGTGGTTTCTGTTTTAACCATGAATACTTTTTCGCTGCTAATGCAAATACCACGCCTATTAAGAGTTAAAACTTCGTCGTCCCTAGTCAAAATATTACGTTTAGCTGAGCAGCGGCGCGGGAATCTCTGACGAATTTTGCCAGAAAGCCTAATTTTTGGACCGAAAACGAGCGACGCGAACATGCGTCTGTATAGGAAAGCCACCCACCTGAAATTCACAAAAGGTGCATGACGCCATGTAAATGAGCAAGTGCTACTGGATAGGGCATTTATGCGAATTATCTCTGGGCGGGACAGGGACGACTGTGGGTGGAGCTGGGATTTATTTTAGGGCGAAGCTCCTTAAGGCGGCACCCGTTCGTCCCTCGTAGTTGTCGTAGTCGTAGTGCGTAACCAGTCGTAACGCTAGTACCAGATCTTGACCTCCAAGGTGGTGCCGGTGGGAGATTTTTCCTGTGCGTTGTTGAACAATAAAAAATTCGCAGCGTGCGCGTTAACTAAAAGCCGAATTCTTCTGTCTCTCATTCCCCATTATGAGCCATTGGCATGATCCAGTAGGAAACGTTAGTAGAAGTAGAAGTGTAAGTGTTAGCTAAAAGCCGACTTCTTCTGTCTCTCATTCCCATTAGCAGCCATTGTTTACCTCCAAGGTAGTGCCTGGCGAGATTTCTCCTGTGCATGATTAAACAATAAAATTTTGTTCAAAACGCCGTTGATTGATGAAATAAACCAACGAAAGACGCCAGATGTTTTCTAAAAGCAAAACGAAAGAACGCGAGATGTTTCTAAAGCAAAACGAAAAGACGCCAGATGCTTTCTAAAGCAATGGTTTTCTAAACAATGAAAATTCACAGCGTACATGTAAAATTAAAGTGAGCTGCAAGTCGTCATAACTCATCGAACCTTTAGTATAAACGCGCCCGATCTCACGTCGGTGATGATGTACTGGGCAGAATTCACGGAAGATTCACGGTTTACCGATGAACCTCCGCAGCTTCGCCCACTCATCATCATTCACTCCGTGGATATGCTGTGATTTTTTTAGGTTGTAACGGACTGTAGACGAGGCTGCTTAAAGTTGAAAACGTCGAACGTCGTCGGCTCGCCTGCGAAAGTGACGGCGCGCTGCCGCGCGCGCGTTTTCGGCGGAGCGCGTGCTGCCGGTAATTGCGTACCCAAGTTGCAAAGAAAGCCAAGTCATTGCACAAGTCGGTACATACTGTTCTTATGCCGCGCAGTGCCGCATCAGCTTTGTGAAGATTATAAGCACTGAATTAAGAGAGGTAGAGAGAAAACTTTTATTTATGCAGGCCTAAAGGATCGTCCTCGTTGGGTGGAGCCCTTAGTTCACGGCCCCATTGGCTCGCGCGAAGGCCACATATACCCTCCAACTACTGCGCAAACAAATCGCCCAAGTGACTCATAAGATTAAGCGCATTACCAACCACCGACATTGATTTCTCGAAAAAGATACTCGCCGATTGGCGCAAGCCCTCATCATAAGCAGATTGACCTACCACCTCCCCTACCACAACCTTACTCACACCGAGACAAGCCGGATGGACGCCCTTCTCCGCACGGCACTAAAGGCTGCTTTAGGACTACCCCATTACGCGTCAACGCATCTCCTTTTACGACTTGGGGTTCACAACACCATACGTGAAATAACTGAAGGACATTCTAACAGCCAAACTGAATGTCTCCAGCGGACAAATTCTCATTCTCTCTGGTTGGGATACAGCGTGCCAAAGAAACCGCAACAAGAACCAAAATATATCTTCCATTTGACATTAGGAGAAAAATTCAAGTAGCCCCCATACCCCGCAATATGCACCCAGATCTAGACAAAGGCCTGAAACAGGAAAGAGTTCAAACTCTAATGCGAGTCGTAGGTGACGGCACATCTAACGCACCAGTCCTTTGCACTGATGTGGCCCGATATCCACAGAAACTTGCCATGTGTCTGGTCGTAGTCGACAATACGGATTCTGTAACGGTATTGGCTACGCTCAACTCCCTAGACAGCGGTACGGCAGAGGAGGCTGCTATCACCCTGGCTATCATACACGCTTCACAAATACCAGCACCGGACGAACCAATCGTCGCGGTTACTGATTCACAAACTGCCTGTCGGAACATAGCGAAAGGAATGGTCACACCCTACACACACGGTATCCTGACATCAATACACCCCACTTTAATAAGGAAAGCCGAGCTAGTTGGTACAAATGGACAGTGGAATAGCGCAAGAGACACACAGGGACACAGGCAAGACAGACGACCTACTGAGATTGCATCCCCGAAATCTTCAACGCCCTGCATACTTGCATAGCGCCTGTGTCGTCTCTCTTGCCTCTGCCCCTGTGTGTTTCTTGAGCTATTCTACTATACACCCCACTTTGTTACACAGAGTGCGTACCATCTGGAATCCTTGACACGCCTCTCTCCATGGCAATGAGCACGCTGATGCGGTAGCTCGAGAGCTCACAAACCGGGCGCCATCGGAAGAGCTGTCCAACCCAGACGATGCACCAACAGAACCACTAAACTACACCTAAACGCTACAACAATAATTAAACTGTGAAACTGTATATTCAAGGGAAATTCAGAGGTAAAACAAGCGCCAAGCTGTACGCACATTCAAATCGTCCTTTATTTTGCCCGCATTATCTTGATCATTCTCGTACGGCAGATCGAGTGGTGCGGCATAACAAGATGCGGTCGCATAACAAGGTCATTTCTCGTACGGCAGGCGAGCGGGGAACGCGGTGGATAGGCGCGCGAGAGGAGGGAGCGTAGGAGAGGAAAGAGAGGGGCAGGGGCCTCGCATGCGCTGGCGCTCATCGCGGCATTGCGCAGGAGAGAATGAGGCACGTGAGAGGGGGTCAGCGTAGGAGGGCGGTCATCGAGGCGTTGCCAAGGAGAGAATGAGGCGCGCGAGACCGGGGAGTGTAGGAGTGGAAGGGGAGGAGGATGCGCATGCGCAGTAAGGGTGGTCACGCCGCATACCGATTTGAACTCCGCCATAAGCTGCTTCGCATCTAAAAGGGGGCACTTTTCACAAATAAAACCCCTTGATCTAGAAAGTAGCGACACTCTCCTCTGCGCGCGCGCTGTCCTCCTCCAGTATCCTCGGATTTCTCCCCTCCCCTGGCCGGCGCGCTGCGCACGGCACGATGAACCCTCCACTGGCTCGCTGCAGCCGTATTAGAATCACTGCGCACGCTTGTTTATTCGGCGCCTCTTGAAGCATTAAATGCGAATCTGTCCTTTCAAAAACAGTAGTGACGAAAGTGGGCTTCCGATAGAACATAGTGACAAATATATTTTTTAAGACGCTTCGATAAATACAAATAAGCGCTTCGAAAAAAAATTAGTATACCAACTGGCGGCTGAGCGGTTACCTCTCCGTCGCCGCCTCGGCTGTCCGCAACGCGGAGGTGTATTAAGCGCATATAATGTAACCAGCATGAAATATAGGCGAGAATTTTTTCATAATTGTGGTCTTGATGATCTGAAAAAAGGCAGCCAAGAAGTGATGTGGTGCTTTACTTAAATTGAATTGGGCCAAATGAGTGGGTCCGAAGCCTTTTTGTGTCAATGCCGCTGTCAGACACGCCCGCACGCACACGACACAGGCACGCAGGCAGACACACACGCTCATACACACGTGATGAAAACACGCACATACATACACACACGCACATAGATACACACGCGATAAAGACACGCACGCAGATACATACATATACACTCGCATACAGAAGCGATACAGAGGCGCACGCGCATACATGCGGACGCGATACAGACACGCACGCACATACATACATACACACGCGCATATACACGCGATACACGCACGCACATAAATACACACGCGATACGGACACGCAGGCACATACAAACACACGCGATACAGACACACACGCACATACACAGCGATACAGACACGCACGCGCATGCACAAGTGATACAGACACGCACGGATATGCATGTACACGCGCATGCACATGCGATACATGCACACACGCACATACACACACACGCGATGCAGGCACGCACGCACATACACGCACGCACGCGCAGGCGCACACATACACACACATACGCGCGTACACGCACAAACACGCGCGAAGACATACACAAACGCACGCTCATGCACTCACACGTTAACACGTGCGCGCACGCACATATAAACGCAGGCGCACATATGCACGCATACAAACACGCATACACCTGCACTCACCCGTACACACACGCCTGAAGGGTTGTCGCCTTTAGGGTTCATGGCGTGCGTGAGCAACTGAAAACGCGCGAAGTTTGCTTGCGCTCGCTTCTCGTGACGTCGGGGTCACCTAACTGGAAGGTATCGCGCGTCGCAGCCATTCAGCGTTGCGGATGCGCCGGCTCTCGAAAGAGAGGGTGAAGAAAGAGGAGGTTGACGGCGCGGCGAGGGTGACGCGGCGTGGATAAAGGAGCGCCGCTACTTTCCAACATCAAGGGTCCTCATTCACAAAGGCTCAGCAGCGCCCCCTGCCCCAGGCTTTCTGCATACAAGCCCGAAGCCAACGTGTCTCTCCGTGTCGTGACATCGATATTTTGGTAGCCTCCACAAGAACATTAGGTATATTATCTTAAGATGAGAGATGATGGTTTAAAGCATGTGAAGCGTGCTTTAAGTACATTCTCCTTAGTTGTTCATCTCAAGTTTAGACCAAATAATATTTAAGGTGTAGCGGCAAAATCAGCAATCTAACCAGAACCTGCACGCAGGCCTTTCACTTTAACAAATCGTTGCAGTTCCTGTTAGACTCGGCTCCATAGGCCATAGAGTTTCCTATACTCGGCGACAGCTTTTCTTGACATTGGAGCGAAGGCTACGGAGGCGGGGCCTCCGCACATTTGTGTTACTACGCAAGTAGTCCGGCAGCTTGCAGCCAATTTCAGTTCCAGTTTCGGTTTTCGCTTGCTCGCAGCACTAGTGTGTTTAGCAAAATGTGTGCATGCAAAATGGGAACGTCAAACTATGATGAGAGTGCATACATGCAGCAAGTTACTGTGCTGTATATATACTGGTACATATAAAATTTTCCGCTGTTCAGAACGTTTTCCCAGCATTATTCAGCCTTTATGACAGTGACGTTTAGATTGCGTGTTCAGTCAACAAAAAGTGTGGCAGCCCAGTATATACCGGTACGCGCCACACGTGATCGAATGTTAACGTTTACAGTATCGAGCCCTGGTACAGGCGAAATGGAAGGCCGGTTTCGGCACGATCCTGCCACGGGCCTGTCTTGTTTCAGTTTTGCTGTATTCGGTTTACGCACACAAAGACTGTCAGCAGTGATCGGCGCAGACTGCGCCTCAGTGTTCGAGAAGCCTCACAATTGTTGGAGATCGTTGTTAAGATTGCGCGCAAGACGCGAACAGTCAAGCTTATTTCAGAGCTTGAGCGGCCACCAGTGATAAGCTGGAAAGTTCGATGCGTGATGTACAAAAGACGGCGCGCCCCAACGATGAGCAGCTTTTCCGCGGCCGATGCTGTACTCGCCCCTATCAGCGCCTGTGTGCATTGCTGTAATCTGACTTTCCGTTTACCGGCCGTCTGCTGCCTTCGTCAACGTCATGACCCCGTGAAAATATAATAGCTATGCAAACTATGCAAGATGACGACCGTTTCCACGCACACGCACACAGCAAAAATACGCAAGTACCATGATACCACTGAACTGGAATATTTTAAGAGAGCTTACGCTTAATTGAATAGAAACTGAAACAGATTTTTTTTATCGAGCTTCGCTCGTCAAGCACGTTCATGTAGTGTGATGGCCGCCGTTGTTTTTTTCTATCCCTGTGCATGCAGTATGTAACAGGTATTGTCTATAATAATAATTGTTATTGGTAGAAAAAAAAGTATTCATAAAAACAGTTCATATCTTTTATTGTGTCACAGCCATACGGGAAAATTCTCGAGGCCCGTGTATTTAGATTTAGGGGCACGTTAAAGAACCCCAGGTGTTGAAAATTTCCGGAGCCCTGCACTGCGACGTCTCTCATATTCATATCGTGGTTTCAGGACGTTAAAACAACATGAATTATTATCAACATAACATTTTGCACTTTGTGGGTACTGGGCTTGCTGCGTCCCGTCCGCAGTCAAAGCAAGGAAGACGGAGGTTTCAACTCGCAACAAACAACAACAACAATTTATTTAACTCGGCGCTGCATACGGCGGGGTCGGTCCAGGCACACGAGACGACGACCATGATCGGCGGCAGCAGCAATCGGCCAGCGCGGGTGGCAGCATCCGTCCTTCCTGGCGTCCCAGGCACGTCTCCCCTGGGCGGCGCGCAGGCTGCCCCTTTTAAGCCGCGCAGATGGGCCACGCGCACCGCGTCTGCGCAGCACGTGGCGCTATCTCGCGATAGCCGGTGGGCGTGGTTCCCACAACTTGTGGCACAGAACGTGATAGCCATAACCTTTTGCTTGCACTCCATGTCGACATAACATTTGGCACTTGTGACCAGAACATGATAACCATAACTCGTTGCTGGAACTCTGTTAACATATCATTTTTGCAGTTGTGGCACTGAACATGATAGCCATAACTCGTTGCTGGCATTGCTTGCCATAAGAACCATTTATAATAAAACAAATCAAAATAGGTAAGAGCAGGAACACATTGATAATGAAGAATGAGATTGTAGAATACATTAGGAAATGAGTAAATGAAAAAACAAAACAATGACAAGAAGCAGTATCACACTATCAGGTCCCATTGAGACAGCAATGAAACAAGGCATCAAGCACTACTGGCATGACATCACACAGAAAAATGAACACAATTTTGAACACTTCAATCCTCAACTAAGAAATGTGGTTTTCGCTGATGCAGCGTATAATGTAAAAGTTCATGGCTGTGATACATGATCACATCAGAGCCGCTGTGACAGTACAGTGCACAGCACACGGCCGCTGACACAAAACGCACAGGTTTGAGCCTGTCGCATTTCGATGGATCAGAAATGCCAGACGTCCGTGTACTTATGTTTCGGTGCATGTTAAACAACACCGGATGGTCAAAACTTGTGCAACCCTCTAGCACGGCATGTCGCATAACCACATCGTTGTTTTGGCACACAATATCCCAACAATTATCATCACACCACGGCAATGTAACCAGAACATACACGAAGTGCAACGAAACATAGAGAGATCAGCAGATTAAATTAAAATGAAGTCAATAAGAAATAAAAAGTAACTAAATAGCAGTGACAAATGGACCTCACAAGCAATATCACAGTTTCTGGTTAGGCACGCGTGCAACCTTTTGGCTGAAGCTTTGAAAAAGCACACATGGAGATGCTCATGGCAGTTCATCGATTCCGCTCATGTCAGAGCTGCTTGACTCATCAGAAGTACTCGAATCTGTGCCCAAAGAAATTATAAGACTTTCTGTTTGGCTGTCTATAATGCCATCCCGCTCCCATGTCTCATCCTCAAGCTTTATCACGTGATTGCAGTCTCGGAACCAGTTCTGCGGGGTCACACCTGCAATTCCTTCCAGCAACAGCTGCTCGACTGAATCGATCTTGAAGTCAGTGTTCTTTGAAGCAACATAGCCTTTGACCTGGCTCCACACGAGCTCTATTGGATTGAGCTCACAGTGGTAAGGAGGCAAGCGCACAATCTCATGACCGGCAGCGCTGGCAAGTGTGTCAATCTGGTAAGCAAGGAACATGTGCTTATTCTGCTTAACGAGCTGCAGCAGTTCGCTCTTCAGATAGTCATCCGAAAAAGGGATACTTTTCGATTTCAACCAGCACTGGATGTCGGCTTTTCTTGATGATGAACTTGGCACCTTTTCAACTTGAGCACTGTGATAGGACGCATTATCCATCACAATCACACTGCGTGGCTTGATGTTTGGTAGCAACTGTTCAACAAACCATTTTGGAAAACGCGCAGCATCCATTTCTGCGTGGTAATCACCAGCGCCCTTCTTGGCACGAAAAACTAGGGCGGCTCCATCAACAAAGCCTTCCGCACTGCCAGCATGCAAAACAATTAGGCGTCCTCCTTTACCGCTCGGTGCACGGAGACCTGTTGAGAGGCCTTGACGAAATGCGTCTTGCCGGGACATCACTTTGGTGTCTGTCCATACGGTCTCCTTAGTGTGGCCAGCGTTTACCCAGGTCTCATCAAGGTAGTATATGGTCCTGTAAAAGAAAAGAAATCAGTCGTATAGTTAAGAGCGTACTTTAACTGGCAACAGCCCATTAATAAACCAGCGGCCTTGATTCAGTTATGCCTCTGTTACAGCGCCAAGAATCCACTGACAAAACACATGTGAATACATATAACAAAGATGAGCTGACAAAACGTCCCCTGAGAAAGACTCAAGCGATTGTTTACAAAACGTGTTTCAGGCTGCTCATAAAAGCTAATGCAACCACATCCCCAATCTTGTGCACAGCATATTCGCTGAATAAAATTAGCTATTATTTCCTTCAAGCCATTCAGATTCCTTGCTCCTACGCGGAAACGCAGTAAATCGTCCCAAACAATGCGACGGGAAATTCAGCAATAGCGAAACGATCAGTGACATCTTCGGCACAGATCATCGCATCCTTGGCTGATACTATTACCCACCGTACAAGCACAAGCATGAACAGCTACCTTATTTCACTGGAGAATTTCGCTGCGACTGAAGTTAGGATTGTGTAAGGCTTTCGATCACTCGCGTCAACAGCACACGTTTGGCGATCACTGATGCAAAGCATACCTCTCGTTTTCGCTCACCATTAGGTACACACGCATGCTCACCATTCGCGACTACACTTTTACCAACAAGCACGCGCAACGAATGTTTGCAGAAATTAAAAGAACGCAACAACTTACCGCTGCTGCCTCCGCATTTCTCGGATTGTACGGAGGTACTTTCGACGCCAAGCAACGATGTCGTCTCGTTCGAGCAATGCGGAATTCCTTTTTCTCTTTCGGAAGAGGAACCCCAAGTCGTTCAGCATTCGTTGCATCGTGCGAGTGCTGATCGTCGGCATGTCCATGTCAGTGTCGCTGATCACGTCGTTGCGTAGCTTCTCGGCAGTAGGCAGTTCATTGCGCATGAAATAGCTGTGCACTTTGCGCCGCAATGCTGCCAACGCAAACGTGTCGTAGCGCAGCAGCCTCGTCTTGGCGGTCATGCGCTTCCCAGCTTCGCCCGAGACCGAGAAATCCAGTTCTTACGCTTTGGAGAGGAAAGTGGGGCCCGCAGAGCTTCAGCCTTGATTCGTGTTACCGTTCGCATACTCACTCCGGTGAGTTCGGCGACAGTTCGGCACACAGAATTCGTCGATAGCTCCGGCTGACGGCGCCTTACTCCAGCGTAGACGTTGCAGATAACCTGCTTCGTTTGCTTGGAGACCCACTTCTTGTCACACTTAGAGTATAACCTCCTCGGAGAACTAAAAGGAGAGTTCGCAGCCGCACACGGTAGCGCCGGCACCGAGGACGCCATGTTTACTGCAAGAGCAAGCAGCAGGCGCAGCAGGCGTCCGGAAAACGTGGTGCCGTTCAAGAAATAAAAAAGGAAAAACAAATTAAGGCGCACGATAACTTCTTTTCCATGTACAGCTTCCCATACTTGTTCTATCTTTATAATGAAGAACGTTTTATTTATTCGGGCCAAGTAACTATTAGAATCAGAAAATAAAATAGGTACTATTTCCTGGCGCGCGCATGCAGGCGCTTCGGCTCTGTAGCTTCCACAGTGCTGTCAAGGAAAGCTGTCGCCGAGTATACAATACTTACTAGAGGGAACTCTGGCGCTAGTGTCTATGGGAGCTGCAATGCATCGCGCTTCAGCCAGCATGGGAATCATGGGTAGTACACGGATTTGTCTAAACTTCGTTCTTTCGGCTCCGTTTGGCTCCGCGTCGGCTGCATCCGCTTTGTCGCAAAACGAAGTTAAGCAAAAATCAGCAGTTTCACTTCACCACTTTAACTTCTTTAGGCTCACCGATTCAAATCTGGTCACGAAGTTCACAACGATCCATTCTTTTATCCGAAAGAGAACCAAAACATAGCAATAAACAAAGCCACAAGTGCGTTCGAAGCCCGCAAGCACGAAGACTAGGCAAATCCGTGTACTATCCATCATTCCCATGGTGGCTGAACGATCGCAGCGCCAGAGTTCCCTCTAGGTCATTTTAGGAAACTCTATGCCATAGGCAGTCGTGCGCACCGGGGTTTTCCGACCATTCTTAAATGGCCTGTGTATTTGACGAGATGTGCTCGCAACTAGGTTTGCATAAATACCGTCTTTTCCTCTACTGAACCTCTCCTCTTCCTATTCGGTTGTTTTAATACGGAGGAGCGCAGTCGCAGGATTAATATCCCTGCTCCTGTAGGACTGTACATCATGAACCTTTTTTATGGCGCTAGCGCCTAGCGACATTAAGTTCCTTGCGGGGCATCCTAGATTTACCACAAAGTGCGGTTGTCCATAAATTCTAAAATAAAACAACATAAAAAAGAGAGGTAAGGAATATATCTGAGATGTATGATATATGAACATAAGTCTATAGCAGACAAGGGTTCATTAACTGCCAGGAAAATTAACTAAAATTAAATGAACAATGCTAGGTGCGATTCGAAACTATACAACCGGACAGATTGATTCACCCTGACACGTAGGTAATTCACCGCTCGTGTGTACCTAGTATCTAAGTGTAGGAATACGAGAAGATATACAACACACCGCAAAGCGCCTTCTCACAACTAACTTTATTAGAAAGAACACTCAATATTCAAACCATGACCATGTACCACGTGCTCTTGCACCACGCGCTGCCAATTTCAAAAATGCATTACTAATTCCAACTTGTCCAAATGTCAATACTTCTGTAGCAATACGCAGCACACATGTATGGTTAACATTACTGCGGGCATAAATTCACCGTCTAAAGCTCACAGCTAAACTCCCATTAGAGTTAGGAGAACACCGTTTTCGGCGTTGGCCCTTCCCTCCTTGCATGCGTAGATGCAAACGCACTCGCTCGGAAATCGTAAATACTGCCTATATCTAGCAAGCACAGTTAACCGCTGTTTCAGCGTGTACCAAGGTGGCTTCATGTTCAGGCATGCTTGTTCTTCACAGGAAGTGCTCATTATCAGCTTCACATTAAAGGGCCAAATAGGAAGGTAATGAGCGTTCTGGACTGCCAGCGCCTGGTAGGGTCCACCATAACCTCATGGGCAAGCGATATTAATCTGCAAGTCGCCTAGACTTATTAATGGTGCAATACACAACTTCAGCTCGACTTTAAAGAATACGACGGATTCGAGAAGTGTAGGCGTAGGTATGAACAAAAGCATCACTGCATCACTTGAGGGGCAGCGTTGTACGAAACATTGCTACCGATTAATGACTGGAGCTAGTAAACAACTCACCTGCTATGTTAGTTGGTCAATACTCACAACAGCTACATTAAATTTGAGAACACAGTGAAAAAAGTCACAGTTTCACCCCAAGGGCGAAGCAATGAATGCGATAGCGAAAAATTGTAGTCTTACACGAAGTGAGGCTGACAGCTAACTGTTTTGTATCCGATCTCGGGTAACTACAAAACGCTGGTTAAGAGAATACGGCCACTTCAGGGAGCGATGCTCTCCGCATAGTCACTTCGCGTTGAGAGCGCAGCACGTAGAAGGGTATACGAGCCGCCCGCTGTGATGGCTTTCGAGATAGCGCGCGCGCCAGCGATCGCGCCCGCGCCCTTATATTCAAAGTCCAAAGTGGCTTCTCGCGCGACAGCCCCCCCCCCCGCCCCCACCTCGCGTCTTTTCATGGTCGTTAAAGACGGGCGGGGCGTTTCCTGTCTACCTCCACGGCAGGCCTCCCAAGCGGGCTGGTGTTATCGCATGCATCCTCCGAGCGACGGAAATGGGCCGGCTCGTTTGATATCTGCTTCGGCCGCATTCGTCGACCCCGCTCGCGCGCTTTTACCCGCGGTAGAAAATAGAATGCGCCAGAGGATCCTATCAATTTGGACTTCATAGCGGAAGAACATGACGGCGACGGCAAAAGCCCGCTGAGACTGTCCATATAAGTGCTATCGCAATAAAAAAAATGCTAGCGATAAAAAAACGCCCAAGCAAACGCGCGAGTGTCTTTCCAAACGCGGCAGATCGGCTGCCTTTACCTCACGGCGGCGCCTCTGGCGTCCGCTTTTGTCCCTACATGAAACTTCGGCGGGAGTTTCATGACCAGAAGAAAAGTATTGCAAGACCTTGCTACTGCTGCACCTTAATTTATTGCAACGCAGTTGTACCAATAGCTTTTAGGCAATGCGTGTCACTTGCCTCTACTACAACCTCGGTCTAAGGAATTCTTGATTATATTAATGCAAACACGGTGCATAGAAAAATTAAAAAGAATCCATGTCAAGATTTGCGGAACATTTGCTCTTTCTTAATTTATTTTGAATTACGGCAGGCTTTGCGAAATGAAGATTCTTCCCTTTTATGAAAGCTGACATGAGAAGCAAACCCTAACAAAAAAATTGGCGAAGCCTGCACTGAGCCGCGCAAGGCTTGAAACAGCGACACTGGACGAAATCTTAAGACTAATCTGGTTGCTTCTAGGTTGCTTTTAGGCTTCAGCCAGGTGATGCAGGTTGTTTCTAGGTTGCTTATAGGTCGTTGCTAGGCTATAGCTAGGTGATGCTAGGGGGTTTCTACGTTGATTCTCAGCGCATAAAGGTTCGAGTCAAACCACAGACAGTCACAGACATTACACGGATGTCCAAACTTCAGAGAGAGAACCTCGCGCTGAAACCCAGCGTTCACACCCCTCATAAATCTATGGGCTGCTTATTCTATTTGTAGCTAGGCAGAACTTGATTGTAGCTAGGTTGGCAGTAGAGTGGGCCGGCAGCTTGTCGAGTTCACTCTTTGGCTTTGCTTCTTTCCGCGTAGCCGTTTCATGACGATAGGTTTCTTCTTCATTTTTAGTGGGCCAGTGGTGAGTAGTCGGACTTACCCAATTTCTGCGGAACATATCCGTTTATGATCATGGTAGTTTTCGCGTAGGCCGCACAGCAGATACCCGTATGCCGCACAAATTACGGCTGGCTGTAACAATTTCGCCGTTAAAACAATCTCACGAACTTTTTGCCGGCGTTCGCTCACACACCTTTACATTAATTCCGTACAACTGGGCCCCATAAGTAGCACTTATTTTTGAACACCTCTAGCAAGAACTATACGTGATATTGGCGGTATGGCGGCGCCAGAGCCATATTCCAAATAAGAATGCAGCACGGAAAACGTGAAATAAAGCTAATCGTTACAAAACAGCTATCACGCGCATATTCCATCAGCAAAAGTATACAATGCAAAACATGCCGTCAGCAACAAATCTGTCTACGTCCTGATTCCACTAAAAAACTTGGAGGTCGCTTGAACTTTGCCTTCAAGAGTAGAACGCGATAGCGTAATAGAACCCCGTGCGCATCGCCTTCTCAAATGCTAGCCTGGCTTCGGTGCTCGGTGCATGTCTCAACCGTGCCGTAAGGAAACGAATGCATGTGAGCGTACCTATGGCCGTTTCAAAGTATCCTAGAATGCCTACTGCAAGTAGAGTCGTTCAGGGCCCACTAAGCGATAATTATTCCTTTTGCGAATCAGCGAAAGGCCCACTACACGTCCGTAAGGCAACACGCGAACCTACGTCGCTGTTCACTTTGTTGTTGCTTTTGCTGCTGCTGATGAATAAATATGTCTGAGCGCTTTGTAATGGGTAGGTCTTTAAAACACCCATTCGTTGCGCAATTCACATGTTTTGACGCCTGGCGCTATTCTACGCTTCTGCTACGCAATATTGCATGCGTTACTACATGACATTAATACAGTGCTTTTTTTTTTTCGGAGCAGTTTAAAGAAAGAGCGTCGCTCTGTGGTAGAACACCTGCTTGCCACTCAGACGGCCAGGGTTCGATTCTTACTCAAACCCGAAAATTTTTATTATTTATTTTATTCGCATCTTCCTCTATTTTTCGGTGACGGACCATGTTCACACGTCAACAGTGTTCATACGTCAACAACAAAGTTCACACACGAGAAAGAGCTACATTTCGAAGGAACAAATACATGAAACGAAAAAATCCGGATGGTTGCTGACAATGCTGCGGTGCCTCACTTCTCGTTTCAGCAAAGGGCTCGATGTTGCATTTTTACAGCGAAAGCTTTATAAGATCACAACAACGGCCGTTTCTGGTGCCGTAGTTGTTCGCCGCCGTCGCCGCCAGGGTCCGTAACCACCATGCGAAAAAAGAAATAAAAAAAGAAATATCCAAGATGGACCGGGATTCGCAGGTGGGCCCTCTGCGTGGGAGCCCAGTATACTACCACAGAGCTGTACCGGTGCTTCAAGCTCCTTTGCAAAATGACCCTATACAGGCATCATGTCTGGAAGGAACCACATTAACATATGTATTATAGCGTGGCAGAAGAGTAAAATAACAACCGGGCGTCACACAACGCGAATTCTATAACCAGGCGTCACACCATGCGAATTGCGCAGCGCGGGGGTTGTTGAATGCTTCCAACCCTTTATAAAGGGCTTTGCCATAATTCTTCATCGTCATCAGGCACAGCATCAACAATGTGCACATAATGTCTTACGGGTGTTCAGCTGGTAACACGGTTCTCCGCAGAATGACGAAAGATGGCATAGTGGCTGCTTCCCTACTTCACAAAAATAATGATGATTTATTGCATAGCGGATTCCTCACAAGTGTACTTGTATTGCTTGCCAAGGAAGCCCATAAGGCCCCCATGATCTGTTTCCTCCGGTTCTCGATAAAGTTCTTTTCCTCTCTCTTTTTCTAACACTAACGTATGTAATATAGCGTTGTGGGAGAGTGAAATAACCACCGGGTGTCACACAACGCGAATTACGTAACGACTGGGTCGCTTAAGGCTTCCAACCCATTACAGAGGACTCAGCCACAATTCTTCATTGTCATCAGCCGTCGGATCAACAAAGTGCATATAATGCCTTACAGACGCGTAGTTGGTACGTCGCTTCTCCGCAGAATGACAAAACAATGGCCTACTGGGTGCTTCTCAACTTCACAAAAATTATGATTTATGACGTAGTCAGTACCTTGCTAGTGTACTTGTATTAGTAGCCCCAAGAATGTGTATAACGGGCTCTCGAAAGGCCGCTCTTCTAGCTTCCCGGCCCGTACATTGATGGCATTAGAGGTTAAAACAAAAAGAAAAAAAAATCAATTACTGTTTCCGTAGAGAGACGACAAAAGAAGTACTACATTGTGTAACATATGTAACACAATACGGTTTTATGGCAATAGCGAAAGTGCCTTTATCTGTACATCGTATAGCGACGGCACTCGAACGCTTCGAGTAGTGTAGCAACATTTCGGCACCAATGAATTAAGCGTGAAGAATGGCACATGAAGCACCTCTCTCTCTAACGGCTACAAAAGCTGTCGTTCTAATTCTTTAGTTGCTCCTTAATTTCGCAGTAAATGCAATGCTATCTCGTCTACCATAACACAGTTTTAAAGCCACGAAATAATAAAAAACATCTCCTAAGAAGTAGAGCAAAAATTGCACCGGCGATTACGGTACTTTCTAACGCGAATTCTGAGCGCAGCTTCATGCTGGGGCAGCGCCAACTGTGTCCGAAGTTTTGGCTATCCGCAGCTGTAGCAATGTGACATTCGTTACATATTGCCACAGAAACTGCCAGCCACGCACACCACACTGCATTGCACGCGTCGCGAACCAAGCGAAACGCCGACAGCGCTGGAGTGCTACGCAGACCCCACTGTTTTCCGTTTCTGTCTTGCTCTCTGTTTTTTTTACTACCTTTTTTTCGTGTCTGTTGCTCTCTTTATCTTCTTTCTCTTTCTATGTCATTCTCTGACATTTTCTATCTCTCTTTCTTTCTCTGCTTCTTTCTGTCTCCTTTTTTTCTATTGCCTTCATACTATCTCTCTGTTTATTCTCTATTTTGCATATCTACCTGGTGGTGCTTATTAGCTGCTGGGCCATGAAACTGCTCTAGTGGCCACTCTTTAACAATTCGTCTCTTTATGGTCAATTTGCTTTGTTCAGTAAAAGGTTACACCCTTAAAAATTGTTATCCTCCATCCTCTTAGCATGTACCATTTAGATCTTTTACGAAATAACCATAGCTTAGGTTCTGCGAGTGTTGTGCAAACGTTGCCACGAAACCTAAACGAAATCAAGTCAACTAACTCTTCAGGGACATCGAGGCGACATTATTTTCTGCTTCTCAATGCAAGCACAAACGTACCTGCCCAAAATCACGCTTTTCTAACCAGGTGCGATGGCTTAGGTCAGGGGCGAAACGCGCTCGCTACCATATTAAAAGAAAGACAGAATAGGCGAAGGAAATGCAGCGCTATTGCAGCTGATATAGCAGGCTTAGGTTTTAATTCAGGGGTTGGGGTAGCCGAGGTTATCTTGTTCAGAATGTTGCTGCAGTGTTCCTGGACCAGAACATGCAACTGGGAATAGGTCAAAACTCGCCTCTAAAAACTTTTTTCATTTCACGGGCGATGGCATCGCCGAACCACTAAGACGGCTCCGCGGAAGCCCATTTGAGAACCACTGGCTTAGGTTAAAGTGCTTGGTCCAACGATCACGTCTGTGTCTGGAATGCCACAATGGTTTTTCTTTGTTCTGTCGTTACGCCTATCCCGAGGCAGCGTCAGCGAATATATCAAGTTAACTCGCGACCCTGAATTGAGTTACGTTCAGTTATTGTTTCACATTACCCGAAGTCCACTTTCACACACCTGCCATGTTTCTTCATCCCAAGCTACGAGGCAATTTACCTAATAGTCAAGTAGGTACTGTGCCTTTTGTTCCAAAATATTATCACCTAATTAAACAGTACTATATAGAAGACAAAGAGGACTTGTTTTGATAAAAGTTACACCGAAAAAAAAAGAAAAATGAAACTGAGATAGGAAGCGTTGATTTCGTTTACTTAGACATTCCAGTATTCAAGCACTCCTGATGGTACACTGTTATGGCTCGACACTTGCAATGCTTAAGTGGCGGTAGAGAGATACTGGAGACCCGAGTAAAAACGTTAATAAAATACCAGCGAGCCAGAAATGATGCGTAGTCATACCTAATTGTGTGAAACCAAGAATGCGCCGCAGTGAAGACTGTTTAGTAGAAGAATATTGCTCCAGGAATTTAAAAAGCCCATATTTTACTGTTCGCATTCAATGCATTGCACACTTTGTTGCATGCATTTCATGTTCGTGTTGTATTATTACAAGATCAACATATCAAACATCAATAAATCAATTTCGTCACAAATTAAGTACTAAAACACTGTAGATTCTTAGTATCTTATCTCGACAACAAACCAAATAATGCAGCTTGTTATAGTAAAGTAATACTTGAACCATATCTATCACGTTAAGATAACGTGTCACACTTTCGTGAGATTAGGCCTTTCAAACTGCGGTGCTTGCGGTGACAAATCAAGATAACTAAGGCCTTACATGCCCGTAGCAGCCAACTGCTACGGGCATGTCTTTCCCGGTCGTGCATAACTCAAAGGGGCGGCACCACTTTCTGCACAGAATATCTGGTTTTAATGAGGCCCGTCTCATGGGGAGAAACAGCTAACGAACTATTTTGCCTGAGTCAAAATGACCAGTATTGAAAAACCACCGTGACGAAGGCTGGT
>NC_051180.1:98525699-98553358 GCF_013339695.2 Rhipicephalus sanguineus | reverse complement strand
ACAGGCTTCATGTCGCAAGGACCCACTAGCATATGCCATATAAGCGTGGTTGATAGTAACATAAGCCCCAAGCGTCGCACAACGCGAATTCTGTAACCAGGCGTCCACACCATGCGAATGCGCCAACGATTAGGTGTTGAATGCTTCCAACACATTACAAATGAATCTGCCATAATTCTTCATCGTCATCAGGCACAGCATCACCAAAGTGCGCATAATGCCTTACATGCGTTTAGCAGGTACCAATGCTCTCCGTAGAATGACGAAAATGGCACAGTGCCTGCTGCCCTACTTCCAAACTTACAATGATTTATAGCGTAGTGGTTCCTCGCAAGTGAACTTGTATTGGTTGCCAAGGAAGCCCATAAGCGCATGCTCCATTTCCTCGAAGGTCTCGAGTGAAGTTCTTCGCCCCCCCCCCCCCGTCTCTCTCCACGTCAACGTATGGTATACAGCATGACCGGAGAAGGAAATAGCGACCGGGCGTCACCCAATGCAATTACATAACTGGTGGGCCGTTTAAAGCTTCCAACCCATTACAAAGGCTGAGCCATAATTCTTCATCGTCATCAGTCGTCGCGTCAACAAAGTGCACATAATGCCTTAAAGACGTGTAGCTGGTGCCTCGCTTCTCCGCAGAATGACGAATAATGGCTTAGTAGGGGCTTCCCAACTTCAGAAAAATTGTGATTTATGACGTAGTGGGTGCCTTTCTAGTGTACTTGTATTGTCGCCCCAAGAGAGCTTAAAACGGGCTCTAGAAACGCCGCTCTTCCAGCTCTCGCTGTGACTGTGCTGCGGTTTCAGCGCAGGCCTGGCGTTTTTTTATACCACACGCCGGCCTTTCGCTCAAAGTCATGTTCGCATGAGAAATAAAAAGGCTTTCGCCTTAATAAACCCGACACGTATTCCAACTTCATCGACAGTTATAAAACAGTGCTCCACAATATCCGATCTAACCTCCTTGTTTAGTCTGTTATGTGAGGCAGCTTGAGGCAGCAGTAATGAGTACGTGCAAATATACGCACAAGGATTACGCCTATGAAATGAAGACGAGTAAGACTCAATTTGAGCGGGACTGCAGGGAGAGCGGAAGAGGGCGCCGTAGTAGTCGAACGTGCAAATTATGCAAATTTAGGAACTCGCGAAGAATCTTCGAATCGCAGTGCTTTGCTCGCATATCTTGCATTCTAGGCGGCAGCCTTTTCTGAACATTCCGTTGGCCTGGCCCATCGTTTTGCATTGACTCTCATCTCTAAACTGTCCTTGTAAGCCATTGCTATTTCGAATGACTCCAATCCTCTTCTGCAGTGGAACACGCACATTCAGAAATTATAATGAACAGTCACAGCCCTTTCTTGCCACTCTTCTTTGAGATTGCTTCATCCACTTTGCTGGCTCCCACGGTCGTTCTCTCTTGTCGGCGGTTAAAATTCCGCCAATCTGAATTCCTTTAGTTATTTTAACGTGCTTTATTTGGCTTCGTGCTGTGTCGACCTATTGGCGTGATAGCTTTCAGTCGTTTCAACTGGTTTGTGGCTGCCCATCGACAGAATAAGATCACAAAAATAGAAGTATGCGAAACTACAGGAACTAGTACAACTAGTAAAACAACTACAGGAAAGTCAAATGTTCCATTTTGTCTCATAATGCCAAGGAGGCATTTTTTTGTGTAGATATGCAATGCTGAATGCAGCTGCGAAACGAAGGACGATAAATATTTTGGAAGAAAAACTAGACACCCTTTGCAATATGATGTATAGCAAACTGCTAACCGTAACAAAAAGTAACGCCACGCCTGCGCTGAAACCGCAGCACAGTCACAGCGAAAGCTGGAAGAGCGGCGTTTCTAGAGCCCGTTTTAAGCTCTCTTGGGGCGACAATACAAGTACACTAGAAAGGTACCCACTACGCCATAAATCACAATTTTTCTGAAGTTGGGAAGCACCTACTAAGCCATTATTCGTCATTCTGCGGAGAAGCGAGGCACCAGCTACACGTCTGTAAGGCATTATGTGCACTTTGTTGACGCGACGACTGATGACGATGAAGAATTATGGCTCAGCCTTTTGTAATGGGTTGGAAGCTGTAAACGGCCCACCAGTTATGTAATTTGCATTGGGTGAAGCCCAGTCGCTATTTCCTTCCCCCGTCATGCTGTATACCATACGTTGACGTGGGAGAGAGACGGGGGGGGGGGGACGAAGAACTTCACTGAGACCTCGACGAAATGGATCATGCGCTTATGGGCTTCCTTGGCAACCAATACAAGTTCACTTGCGAGGAACCCACTACGCTATAAATCATTGTAATTTTTGAGAAGTAGGGCAGCAGGCACTGTGCCATTTTTTGTCATTCTACGGAGAGCATTCGTACCTGCTAAACGCATGCAAGGCATTATGCGCACTTTGTTGATGCTGTGCCTGATGACGATGAATAATTATGGCAGATCCCTTTCTAATGGGTTGGAAGCATTCAACAACCTACTCGTTGCGCAATTCGCATTGTGTGACACCTGGTTACAGAATTCGCGTTGTGCGACGCTTGGTGCTTATTTTACTATTCAACCACGCTATATGGCATATGCTAGTGTGGTTCCTTCCCGACATGAAGCCTGTATAGGACCTTTTTGCAAAGCAGTTTCAAGCACCGGCATGGCTCAGAGGTTGCATACTGGGCTCCCACGCAGAGGGCCGAGGCTCGAACCTCGTTCCATCCTGGAAATTTTTTCTTATTTCCTTTTTTTTTTTTCGAGCGATACTGGTTACGGACACCGGCGGCGGCGGCGGCGGCAGCGGCGGCGGACAACTACGGCGCCAAAAACGGCCGGTGAAATGATCTCATAACTGCTTTCGCTGTAAAACTTATCGCGGCCGAAAATACAAACAAAAGACGCTCTATTTATTCATGTATATGTGTAATACCGATGAGATGCATAGGTAATATGTATTAGGTCTAATGTGTAATACGTATTATAGAGCAGCCAAGCTTGCATAATAATCCGGAAAACAAAGTTTCGGAGAATGTAATCGCAATAGACTTTACAGGTTCTGCTTTTATGTCAATATTGTTGGCATAAGAGCAGAACCTGTAGCCTTGCGCACAGCATGTGTTTATCATCGCTGCTATGGCAGTTTAGCGTGAAAGCTTAGGCGTGTTGGTAATCAGTTACAAGAAAAAGGAAGTGCGAAATAAAGGAGACAAGAAAACCCGACATAGAAATGTGAGCGCACTGTGCGTAGGGCAGTCTTTCTTCTCCCCGTTTCATGACGTACGCGACAGGTATTTTGGATTATTCATGTCATCACCACTGAATCATGTTCGTCATGCACTCATCCTCTGCTATGCAAATTTAGGTAGATTACAACCTATGGTGACGACCGGGAGAGTGCCCGGACGTAGGTGGCTAGAATGATAGATACGTAGATAGAAACGCACAAAGTGCCTGAGGTTCGCTAAGAGATGCTTTGCATTTAATAATTCAGAAAAACTTTCCGACGTGCGGAATAGAACGGGCGACCTCTCGCTTTCCAGCGAGCGGCGTTAGACGGTTACGCCACCAACAGTACCGTCTTTCAGCCTGCTATCGGCGAGCTATTTATACACACCAATTCCTTCAGCATGCTTTCTTAGTCGCCACATAGATGGCGCGATTTGCGCGCGTTGCGCGCTTTAAAGGGACACTAAAGACAAACAATTGATTGGTTTAGATTGATGAAGTGTGATCGGAGAACTCTTGTGTAGTTTATTTCACCACCATAGGTTTATTATTAGAAGAGAAAACCAAGTTCAAAGTTTCATTTTTAAATTTCGCGCCGAACTTTGTAATTCGTGACGTAAAAGACTTCAAAGAGCATTTAACGTATTTTGGCGCCACTGGCTCGACGAAATTTCCACAAACTCGTTATGCCAAGTCTCTGGCCCCCTCAGAGGTCTATGTACTTCGATTTAACCGATTAGGAACTACGTAGGCCCAAGCAGGCGCCGTCAAAAATATGTGACGTCACGGCAAATGGTGCGGGAACTCCCAGGTGGCGTCGCCACCTGTTTTTGGTATCGTGGAGGACTACTTTACTAATGCAAGAAAAATCGTTTTGCTCTTTAGTGTCCCTTTAAAGATCGTCGCCCCGCTCCTGCGATCGCCGTTGCTCATCGCCCTACAGGGCGTGGTTGCCTTCGTGCGCTTATCTCGAGGAAAGAAGGGGGCGGCCGCTGGGGGGGGGGGGCGGAGCGGGCGGTTGTATGTCTTGTGCTCTCCCCGCGATGTCCGCGCTGAAGTCACAGAGCGTACCAAGGTCACTCCGCTCGCTGCAGCGGCCGCGTTTGCGAAAGGAGCGCGCTGTTGAAACAGAAATGAGTAACGACTGTGACAGTTCGCGCTCGTCCTGTGTGTAACTGTTCGTTCGTTTCGAGCGTCCTGCTTTATGTTTGAGCAGTGCGCTTCAAGTGTCGAGCTGTGGCGCATGATAGTTCGCGCTCGTTCTGTGTGCGTTCTTTTCGTGTATCCTTTGGGCTCGAGCGACGCGCTGGCAATATTGAGTTGCTTTCCGTTCTTCGCGTTACATTCCAATGTATTGCTAATGCATTCATTGCTTCGCCGTTGCGGCGAAACTGTGACTTTTTTATATGAGTTTTTACTTTACAGCAGAGCAGTTATGCTCGAGGCTGGCCGTGTGTCGTACACAGAAAAGTATCGCCATCATGAACCGCCACGCGCTCATTTTTTAATTGTCATCGTGTGCTTCGCTTCCAGAATACGTGCGTCCATTCCTGCGTCGCGGGATGAAATAACTGTGATGGGTGAGATAATGAGTACAGGGAGAGAGAAAGAGAGAATGAGAGAGGGGAAACACAGAAATAAAGATAGTAAAAGAGAGAAATTCTTGGCGAGAACAAGCGTAGCCATGTATAGTAAAATATAGCAAGGGGTGGCAAAGAGAGAGCTGAGAGGGCAAAAGCCTAGGCAAGCCAGGATTAGCTAGGTGCTCACCAGCTCTTCTGTGACCCAGCCTTGCGCAACTTGGTGCAAGCCGCTTTGACTTTTTTATTGCGGTGTCATCGCTTTTTAGCCAACGCTCAACTCCCGGTTGGCTTGGGGCGATGTTCGGTATGCTCCTTGAAAAACAATGTCGCTAGGTTCAAGTTTAGGCATTGCACGCCATGAAAAGTTTAGGCATTGCACGCCATCTGGTGTCGTCCAGCGCGTGAGCACACGTTGCACACCACCTATTGATGACGTCACAACGGAGCCGGTGCGACAATAGATAGAGCACATGGCGCGCGCGAAGTGAGCGTCGCTGGGCGTGAGGGTGTTGAGGCGCACACTACGAAGTGACGTCAGCCCTTTCATCACTCTCTGCTGAAATGATGCACTATTTTACAGTTATGAGTGACCTGCTGAGTCACCTGCTGGAGATGTGTCAACACCGCAAACGCTGCCCTCCTAACATTATCGGAACCAAGATAGTGGCTTTGGACAGTGTAATTAGGCACTTAATTAACGTTAGTTAGCCATTACCTTGCGCCACGTCACCCTCAACTTGGTTACCACGTAGACACCAAACGTGAATTACTTATGTTCATAGGCGTGAATTACCGTCTATGTTAACTTAAGGCGAACTATTCTGCGCACTTACCATCATTCACTTAATTTTAGGTATCATTTACTGGCCCTTAGTTGTAGTAACCACGCTGCTATATCATATCTATATACAATCCTTAACAAGGTCTTCCTTATGTTGTCTTATTTTTGTTTGCAGTTTTTTAGAAATTATTTACAACCACACTCGGCGGTGAATCTGCAGATCTACGGTGCTGCGCAATAATATTAATATTGCTACATTCAAGCGCCATAAATACTTTCACTGTTTTTTTCCTGCCTTTGCCGTTTGCTTCTTCGTGACAAAGTGATAAATCGTTTCAACTACAGAAGAATGAAATCAAGCCGTCGTTCCCGCCTTATTCTCTTCTGAACGTGTTGTCAAAAAGAATTCTAATTAGGCGCAGAAGCACCTAATTTTCGTATCTCATTAAAACACGTTCCCAGATGAGGAAATGTTTTTATTGAAGTAATAGGGTCAGTGTTCCCCACGTTCGCCATCTAAAGATCGCAACTACACAACAACAGAAAAAAAGATAGCGATTGGTGTAGTTCTAAATCCTGCGCAAAATGGAGCTCCACTACTGTGGAGCCTGAGTATAGTGCGTAGCACGGGAACCTAGCGATTACTGTCCATAGAGTTCCCACAGATCCGTTTATCAAACAGCAGATGGCGTCAATGTTTGAGGTATGCATGTACGGTTTCCCTGGCATGAGTAGAATCTTGTTAGGGAGATTCGAAAACTCGCAAATAGCGCGCATGTCCTGTACGACATGCGCGCTATTTTCTGCTGCGCTTGATCGACTTCCTGCTTGTTACGGCAGTTGAGATACGTGTCGTCTGCAGCGAGTTCCGTGAGGTTGTTTACCCTTTGAGGTGTAGCGACAAAGTGCCGGAGAAGCGCCGGTGGCAGGAGCAGTCGCGCGCTTGGCGAGGTGGTGGCGGTATCTCTTGCGCGGCACGGGTGTCAGCCACATGCTTCTGAAGTGTTTTTTTGGTGATATTATGTTAGTTGTGGCTGTTTCTTCATGATTAATAAATGCGAAGCATTTCTTAGCGAACTTTAGCGACTTTGAGCGTATCTATCTATCTATCTATCTATCTATCTATCTATCTATCTATCTATCTATCTATCTATCTATCTATCTATCTATCTATCTATCTATCTATCTATCTATCTAGCCGCCTACGACCTTGTGCTCTCCTGGCCGTTTCGTTAATAGGATTTACAACAAAATTGGTATGGTGAAACATGACTTTATGACGAACATAAACGACAGGTCATAACATGAAAATCATGATATCCATGTCATGAAGGACATGATTTACATGCCACTGTATTGGTGCTCTTGCGGCCGTTTCGTTAGCTTGCTATATACCAAAATTGGTGTGGCGTGACAAGTGTGTATGACGAACATCAGTGACAGGTCCTAACGTGCAAATCATGACACGCATGTCATGCACAGCATGACTTATGTGCCACGCTCATGGTGCGCTGCCAGACGTTTCGCTAGCCTGATATACACCAAAATAGGTATCTCGCGACGTAACTGTGTGACGAACATAAATAACAGGAATTAACATGAAAATCATGACACGCATGTCATGTACATCATGACTTACGTGCCACGCTCATGGTGCGCTGCCAGACGTTTCGCCAGCCTGATATACACCAAAATAGGTATCTCGCGACGTAACTGTGTGACGAACATAAATAACAGTTGCTAACATGAAAATCATGACACGCATGTCATGCACAGCATGACTTACGTGCCACGCTCGTGGTACGCTGGCGGCCGTTTCGCTAGCTTGATATATACCAAAATTAGTATCGCGCGACGCGACTGTGTGACGAACACAAATAACAGGTGGTAACGTGAAAATCATGACACGCATGTCATGAACAGCATGACTTACATGCCACGCTCATGGTGCCCCGGCGGCCGTTTCGCTAGCTTGATATACACGAAAATTGTTATCTCGCGACGTGACTGTGTCCCGAACCTAAATAACAGGAGTTGACATAAAAATCATGACATGCATGTTATGTACAGCATGACTTACGTGCCACGCTCATGGTGCGCTGGCGGCCGTTCGCTAGCTTGATATATACCAAAATTGGTATTACGCGACGTGACTGTTTCGAACACAAATAACAGGAGTTAACATGAAAATCATAACACGTATGTATTGTACAGTATGACTTACGTGCCACGCTTATGGTGCGCTGGCGGCCGTTTCGCTAGCTTGATATAGACGAAAATTTGTATTGCGCGACGTCTGTGTGGCGAACATAAATAACAGGTGGTAACACGAAAATCATGACATGCATGTCATGTAGGTATGATTTAGACGCCACGCTCATGGTGCACTCGCGTCCATTTTGTTAACTGGATATATACCTAAATTGGTATGGCATGGCAGAAGTGCCGAACATAAATAGCAGGTCAGGCATCCTATATATGTAGCAGAATATATGTTTCATTAGCATGGCATATACCAGATTGTACACGCATGCATGTATGACAATTTCGCGATATATGGCGAACTAGATGTCACGACATGAATGACTTCATTAGCCTCAATGACAAACAAGACGATGTATGCAGCTCTTTGCTGGCTGTTTCGCATTACATCGATTCCCACACCGCGTGGGATCTGCCGATTTTTTTCGGTTAGCTGTATTGTTTCAGACCCTGTTCGTTTATTTTATACGGTTTGAAGCATTACTATCCTTGTTTTAGGGCTGCTTTTAGCACTTTATTGTGAGCACCACATGAGATCTACGGATGAGAGGCCGGGCCCCTTAAATACTATGGACTTCAAATGGTGCACGATTAACTGTGCTACACCGTGCAGTAAATCAGACCATTAAGCTACCCCGATTACAAACAGTGATATGAGACTTGCAACAGCGTTCTTTTTTTCTTTATTTACTGCCTTTATTCAATTAAAACAGATCCATCAGACACATACATACTAGTCAATCATGGGCTGTCAAGAGGGGCAGTCCCAAGACCTCAAGACATGACTATCTATGGAGCCAAAGGTAACAGTAACTGCAAAGATGTGTTACAACGAGGAGCCTGCGTTCGCGTACTGGTTAGGTCGCTGGTTTCCTCAGTAGAACTAAATATTGTTTGGGCCAATCTTATGATAAAACGCGTAAAGCTAAAATACTTTAAGCTTGCTTCATATCCTTTAGACAAACTTCTTCTATACCTGCATCATGTCGGTTCTTGGTCACAAGGGCCTCGAGGGGAATGCAGTGACTCCGTTCCCCTCGAAAGGTGACTTCCGTATGCCTCAATGAAGCCGATGATCGACAAATGCAGCCGTCTTTTCTTTTTTTAATGTGAAATGCTTCTACTGTTTCCCTGGTTAGTTGGTTCCCATGATGGGAAACAATTCTGGTGTCATTGTACAGTGGCGAGCATTCACATTGAGAACAGTGTTCCTTTATGTGTCACCTTTCTGGCAGGACTGTAGTCTTAAGTAGATTAAATTGAAGTTGTAGTGTTCGCGTCTGTCACGCTCTCCTTCATGTTACCTATTGCCACTTCCGTTTGAAGCGCGTGTGAGTTACTACCAGTATATCTTATTTTGCTGTTACCCTCGACTGTTTGTTTTGAAGTGTCTAAGCTACACAAGCCTTATGCTATCGCTTGAGTGTGCGCAAAATTCCTTCCTTGATATTGAATGCATTGACTGTTAATTCGTTTCTGTGTCTCGCTCGGGGGTGCGTGCAAGGATATATATATATATGAAGTATTTTCTGGTATAAATTTGGTTGCGTGTGTAGCGAGTGTCGTGTCATTCTTGTCCTCATTGTCCCCGTCCGTCATAAGTGCGCTATCATCATACGGTATAGTGATGAGTCACCAACCATCACAGCTCCCAACCCTATTTTCACTTCTACAGCATGACTTTTTTCACCGAATGACGAAATACCGTCGCCGCGCGATTATAATCGGTTGCCCCCGGGTTCGCGAATCTTCGACGTGCATCTGCTCACAGCACAGTGCAGGCTTGGGAAGAGCGAGTTTCTTCCATCGCCGTCGTCTCACGGCGGCGTCGCTCGGTATCGCCTCGTGTCTAGATTTCTAGAACTTTCCAGACCTTGCGCGGGAGCTGGCTGTCTTGGTGGGCGTCTTCTCCGGCGGAGGTGAGGGAGGTGACGCTTTGGAGAAGCGACCGTTGCTGGCATCTGGTGTCGCGGCGTGGGCTCTGTTGGCGCCGTGGCTTGACGCGCTTTCGAATGGGGTTTAAGCGCGCATTTGTGACAAGCAGTAAAGCATCATCATCATCATCATCATCATCATCATCATCATCATCAGCCTGTCTACGCCCACTGCAGGGCAAAGGCCTCTCCCACGTTCCGCCAATCAACCCGGCCCTGTGCTTTCTGCTGCCACGTTATACCTACAAACTTCGTAATCTCATCTACCCCCTAATTTTCTGTCTCTGCCTCACGCGTTTGCCATCTCTTGGAATCCAGTCAGTTACCCTTAATGACCCCCGGTTATGCTGCCGACGTGCCACGTGCCCGGCCTATATCAATTTCTTCTTCTTGATTTCAACTATGATATCCTTAACCCCCGTTTGTTCCCTGACCCACTCTGCTATCTTCCTGTCTCTTAAGGTTACACCTATCATTTTCCTTTCCATCGCTCGCTGCGTCGTCCTCAATTTAAGTTGAACCCTCTTTGTAAGTGTCCAGGTTTCTGCTCCGTACGTAAGTACCGGTAAGATGCAGCTGTTATATACCTTTCTCTTGGGGGATAGTGGCACGTCCACATTTATACATGTGTCATCGAACACTCCACCGTTATCATTGGCCGCCGGGTTAGTTCCCAAATAAACTTATTGGTTCGCGTTGGGCACACATTCTTGTCGGAAGATTCTGAAATAATTGGGAATGTTCCCAGAAATTTGGACGCGGTTTGCACAAGACAGTGGTGACACTTGTAACAGGTCGGTGGCATAAAAATAGAAAAAGAAGCGCGCGCTGAAGTATATTATAGCAAGGGAGTGCGAAAAGGTATTAAGGGTGAGGAAAGGCGATGTGAGAGTGAGGGGGAAGGAAGTGAGGACGACAGGGCATATCATTGAATAGTCTTGTATAGTATAGTTAGCAAGGGGACGGGAAAGGGAAGCAATGGTGAGGAGGACTGATGATAAGGTGCAAAGAATGGAAAGAAGGAGGAAAACGAGGAAGTGAGAGGGTAAACCATAGCATAACCATGTACAATATTGCATAGCAAGGGGTGGAAAAGAGAAGTATGTGCCAAGGAGCTCCTAGCATAGCATAACCGGCTGATTGTCGAAAAGCCCACGATTGAGAGAGAATCACCCATTGGAAAACGGCACATAGAAATACGCATGTGAGCGACGCACCTTCGAAAGCCGCAGTTGTGTACTCCGCCGGCGCCAGGTATTTTGCGTAGAATAACGCCACCACCAAAATTTAACTGATCACAAGCTTCGCTTGAAAAAATTGGCCGCGTATCTGCGTGCTTCGCTGCAAATTTCGTCTAAAGACGATAGAAGAGGCGCTGCGTGAGATATAGACGCCATCTGGCAATACGTCGGGAAACATGAGTGCTGTGTTGCGGGCTGGTAGTCCCGGCGCAGCGGCAGGCGAAGACCGGCGGTGACCAACGCGACCGGCGGGGACGCCGGCCAGCCCGAACACGTGGTTTGGCGCGATGCGCCGAAAGAGAAGAAACGTCCGCACTCAACGAGTACTCTCCACATACTCTCTTATTTACACGCCGCCTGGGTAAAACAGGAATGCCAGAGCGGCGCCCCATGGCATTCGTACAGTGCAGTACTGAACCGAAAGCGAAACACAACATGAGCTTGTGCAGAGGGCACGGAGGAAGACAAGTTTCAGCGCAGTCGCATTTTCAGCGCAGCTTAAGAAACTAGGGTCTTTAAAGTTGCGTATCTATGTATTTTCTATTAAAGGAACACACCACCTAATACTTACCTAATGATGTTGTGCCTCAGGTATCCGTAATATTTACTTTTTGATCGACAACGTTCACAAGTATGAACAGCCGTACCAGTTCAGGATGGGTGGGCGTTAAGCAAGTGGTTCAACTTTGGCCGGGTTGCTGAATCGAGTGACGTGCCGACAAACAGAAAGACAGACCAAATTTCTGCGTTTAAGTTCCCCAAGAAAGACTATCGTCTTTAAAAAGGAAGACAAAAGGATGCAGTAACCTGTGAATGCGAGGTTGGACCGAGTAAAGGCACGACGCATCGCGTTAGCAATGTCTGGCGATCGACATACGCCATATAAACCTAGCCGCCGGTCAGGTGGCAGAGTAAACTTGTACACAACGCGACGGTGTGTGTACTCGCTCAAGCAAAGGAACTAGGTACGGTCGCAGCCATCGTTAGAAGCAAGGTGCGAGACGAGGATAAGGGAGGTGTCTACGCTCACGAGCGCTCACCCCTGCAACCGTATCGATCTCTCGACAGTTCGTCTACCGGAAGGACACACGAGCGTGCGAAAGTAAACAAGGTGTTTCGGACTTGGCTCTCGGTACTCTAAGAGGCCTCGAAGGTATATTGGGAGAACGTTAACCTAACGAGTCAGGAGGGAAGAGCCCAGGAGAAAGTGTGTGTGTGTGTGCGCGTGCGTGCGTGCGTGCGTGCGTGTGTGTGTGTGTGTGTGTGTGTGTGTGTGTGTGTGTGTGTGTGTGTGTGTGTGTGTGTGTGTGTGTGTGTGTGTGTGTGTGTGTGTGTGTGTGTGTGTGTGTGTGTGTGTGTGTGTGTGTGTTTGCGTCATTTCTTTTCAGATGCGACGCCTGAGCGACCAACCGGATACTGAGTTCGCCCTCAGCGCAAAGTACACAGCAACGTTCTCACTCATTCAGTCTTTACAGGTTGGCAAAAAGTGCTTCGAATCTGTTTATTATACTCTAATTGAAACAATGCCAGCTTTCATCAGCCAATAATATCTGTGATAGACGTTGCTTTATCGGTGTAACACGAGCCCACCAAATGAAAGGTATCAAATAGGGATGACTCATGTTGACAGGCGTGTTTGTTTGGATGATGAAAGACGCGGAGACTATCCGACTATATGTGTACGGCGCAAAGCTTTCCCATTCACGTGATAGACAGGGTGTTCTAAACTAAACGTCATCGAAGCACACTGTCACACTTACCCAGCATCGTCATTGGTAGAACGCGAAAAAATGAATTTTTTTTTCTCCAAGGCCTCCGTGAGATTTGAACTGGGGGCAGTGAGGCCATGTCCGTTTTGGAGACAAGTGCACTAGCCACAGAGTTGTGGCTCATAAACTATTGGGAGGAATTAATCCAAGTGACAATTCGCGGTGCAGCACACCGACTCCGCGATGAGTCACTCACTTCCACATTCGCTAATTGCCGAATGGCTCAAGCGGCGGCATTGCAAGATAAGTTTGCACAGCAGCTCTGGTAAAAGTCTGTCTTTAACTTGCTAATTTACACATGGTAGGTATAAACCACCTTGAGTGAGAAAACAAACAGATAGTAATGCATGTCGGGCTGGTGTAAAACGCTCATGTAAGAGTGCATGACTATACAGCCGAAGGAATAGTTCAATCAGGCTGTCTTCTTCTGTTTCCCTCGAGGTAACACGCCGTGTTTCAGAACATGCACTGCGTTCAGTTCAGACACTGGATTAGTATCTCCCCGCAAGCGGAACATTCCTTGCCACTTAATAAGGCATCGAGCACAAGTCGCACACGAAATCATATATTCCTATAGCATAACATAAGTGTGGCAAACATTTATGTGTTTCACCGTGGGGACACTTCAATTACCTAATAAGATATAACAACGAGTCTGCAGAGCTCATAATCTGCACTGATGTTCAATTATGCATTGCTGGCTTATTTTGTTGTTCGTAGGCAAGAAGAAACTCATTCGCAACACAAGAAAAACCGACAGAAAAGTGCAGCCCCAGAATAACGGGAAAGTGATGACCACATAGCGTAACCGCTTAATAGGAAAAGCAAAGGAAAAGTAGGGGAGGCAACGAGTAAGAAATATGCACAAAACCCAGCAGATGGCTCTGCACTGATGGAGAAGCGGAGAACGTCAAATAGGATATGGGCTGTGCGTGAAGCAGGAAGCGAGAAAGGGCGAATCTAACAGAGATTAGCATTGATTGCGATGGTAATTACGCATCAGAGTAGCAGCTTGAGCACTAAAGAACAAATGGCGCGAAATAGCATCGGCGCGGCGCGAACATGCGCCCTGTGTCCGAAGCTCTTTCTGTTAAAACCAACCCAATGACGCTACCCGACACGAAAGGCTCAGAGTCTGCTATAGTCGGTCGATAATTAGCGCATCTCGCGTGCTGTTCCATTCGCATCATCCTTACTTTGTTTGTCGTTCGCGTCCATCAAGAATTTAGTCACAGAGAATTAGTTCTGTTTTGATTGTGATCGCACTTGATACATCGCTAAGAAGCACCTACATATAAACGCATTTACGAAAAAAATGCATGCGTTCACATAGACGAAAGTTACGTGTGTCTGGACGCACGCAAGAGAAAGGAATCAAGACACATGCGCTGTGCCTTCTTTTATGTGATGTCCGGATATGGGGGCCAAGGGCGTAGCCGGGGGGGGGGGGGGGGGGGGGGTTCGAACCCCCCCCCGAAATTTTTCAGTTTTGCTTGCGTATATATACACGTGCACATACAAACGCACGCACGAACATACATAAACTATGGTTGAACCCCCCCCCCCGGAAAAAATTTCTGGCTACGCCCCTGCTGGGGGCCTAACTTTTCCTGCGTAAATATGCATCAGCTGCCTCAACTTTTTGTCGTTCACGTAAGTTTAGCAGGTCATGCCCGGTGAATATATTTATTTTGCTAAAGAAATCTCCCGTGCTTTTCCAGTGTCAAACACCGCAAAGTTAACCGTATTTTGTAAATTGGTTGGTTGGCTTGTTTGTGATGTTTAACGTTCCAAAGCAAATCGCCATAGTGCAAGGTTCCAGATAATTTTGACCTTCTGGAATTCTTTAACGTGCACTGAAAACGCACAGTACACAGAACACTAGCATTTCGCCTGCATCGAAATTCAACAGCCGCGGCCGTGATCGAACCCGCGGCTTTTGGTCAGCAGCCGAGTTCCATAACAATTGATCGGGTGGGGGTGCTGGAACTCCCCGTCGCCTGAACCTAGATCTTTGAACGAGAAAAAGCGCTCCGGTTGCTTCTCAGTGACATTGAAGCGCGCAGTGACTCTCCTGTGTGTTCTCGCACACATTGAGTGGGATGCATTGGCATCATCGCATGGCCACCTTGTTGAAGCATCAGTATGGTGCAATGCTGCCTGTCTTACGTCACGTGGAAGCCACCTTACGCTTTACGACCTAAAATTCTCTGCCCACGGGAGCCACTTATCATTATTACCACCAGTATACATGTGGCTTGTCGTGTCATCGAGTGTCTCTTCATATGGATCAGGCCCCGCCTCAGCACGCCTGCAGACTCAGCAAGGTCGTATTAAATGCGAAAGATTTCTTGCGAACTTCTGCGACTTTGAGCGTATCTATCTATCTATCTATCTATCTATCTATCTATCTATCTATCTATCTATCTATCTATCTATCTATCTATCTATCTATCTATCTATCTATCTATCTATCTATCTATCTATCTATCTATCTATCTATCTATCCAGCAGCCTACGACTTTGTGCTCTCCCGGCCGTTTCGTTAATCGGATATATACCAAAATTGGTATGGCATAACATGGCCGTATTAAGAACACAAATGACGAATCAGAACTTGAAAATTATGACACGCATGTCATGAACAGCATGATTTGCCTTGGGGCTCTTGCGGCCATTCCGTTAATTTCATATATACCAAAATTGGTATGGTGTGACAAGAGTTCACGACGAACATGATCACTAGTCCTAACGTGCAAATCATGACACGCATGTCATGTGCAGCACGATTTACATGACATGATCTCGGGGCGCTAGCGGCCGTTTAAATGAATGGATATATACGAAACCTGGTATGACGAGACAATTTTGTATGACGAACATAACTGAAACGTTGTAACACGAAAATCATGACATGCATATCATGTACGACATGATTTACATGCCACGCTCATGGCGCACTCGCGGCCGTTTCGCTAGCTTGATATAAACCAAAATTGGTATTGCGCGACGCGACTGTATGACGAACGTAAATGAGAGTAGTAACATTAAAATCATGACATGCATGTCATGATTTACATGCCATGCTCATGGTGCGCTAGCGCCAGTTTCGCTAGATTGATTTACACCAAAATTGGTATTGCTCGATGTGACTGCGTGAAGAACATGAATAACAGTTGGTAACATGAAAACCATGATATGCATTTCATGATTTACATGCCACGCTCATGGTACATTCGCGGCCGTTTCGCTAGATTGTTATACACCAATTATGGTAATGCGCGACGCGACTGTATGACGAACGTAAATGAGAGCTGGTAACATGAAAATCATGACATGCATGACATGTACCACATGATTTACATGCCACTCTCATGGCGCACTTGTGGCCGTTTCGCTAGATTGCTATGCACCAAAATTGGTACTGTGCGATGCGACTGTGTGAAGAACATGAATAACACCTGGTAACATGAAAACCATGACAGGCATGTCATGTATGTCATGATTTACACGCCACGCTCATGGTGCATTCGCGGCCGTTCCGCTCGTTTGATATACACCAAAATTGGTATTGCGCGATGTGACTGTATGACGAACATATATGACAGGTCCTAACATGCGAATCATGTTATATGCATGTTATGTACGGTATGATTTACATGACACTCTCATGGTGCGCTTCTGGCCGTTTTGTTAACTGTATATATACCCAAAAAGTCTGTGCATGACACAAGTGCGTGATGAACATAAATGACAAGGTATGCATTGTATATATCATAATATACGTTTCATAAGCATGGCATATACCAGATTTTGAATGCACGCGTGCATGGCAAACATGCGATATATGGTGAACTAGATGCCATGGCATGAATGATTTCATTTGGCTCAAAGACAAGCAAGGCGATATATGCAGCTCTTTGCTGGCTGCTTCGCATTACATCGATTCCCACAATGCGTGGCATCTGTCTAATTTTTTTAGTACAATTTATATTACTGCAAAATCTGCTAGCCTTACTTCATGCATATGCAGGCAAAAATTGTGGAGCTCACTCAGACTCACTAGTGGAATATATTTGCGCTTCGGGCTCACTCGGACTCAGGCTCACCACAATTTTTGTCAACCGGACTCACTGGGACTCAGACTCACTAAACTTTTTCTCAACCGTACTCACTCGGACTCAAATTCACCAAAATATTACTCACTCGGACTCACTCAGACTCAGACTCACGGCTCGATCTGGGTCTCAATGAGTCGACTCATGAGTCCGTGAGCGTATAGCGAATTTACTCAAATATAACGCAAGCTTTTTTTCCAGATTTTTCCTATCTAAAGTAAACCCTCGTGTTACAATTGAATACCAAAACTACTGTTTTTTCTTTCTTCCTGGACAGAATGAAACGTCACCCCTCGCGTTACAATCGTGGTCGCGTTACAGCCCAGCAAATACAGCTTTTCGTTTTTTTTTTACCTTGGTGTCAATGTTCTTTAACACCAATATTCCACATAATCGGTGCTCTTCATGGCGCCTTTTGATCTAGTATTATCAAATGCGAGTGATCAGAGGTTGCAATCAAGTAGTGGCACTTTGTATAGAAAGACAAGGATCACACGAGATATTTTATCAAGAACTTCCCACTTAAGAGTTTGACGGGAGAGGGGAGGGGGGTGCGCAAGGCGCCCCCACTTTCACCACCCTCCATAACTCAAAACACAAGCCACAGATGATTCAATACTGACCTGGCGTATGAACGCTAGTGCATTTAAGTATGCGTGAGTAAACGTGAGTATAAACGTGAGCCGACATAACACTGATAGTAAAGCTGAAATCTAGAGTAGTCTTCTTCTGACATTCAAAATTGTTGCTGTTGCATTCATTTCTTCGCTCTTGCGACGAAACTGTTCCTTCTTAACTTGAAAGTGTTTTATACCGGGTTTCACCTACACTTCACTGACGTATTTCCGCCAGAGATGTGACGTTGGTAAAATGCCCACTAACGGATGAGAAATAAAAACGTTCCGCCGTCTGGAATCAAACCCACGACCTCTCGCTCGCGACGATAGGAGCCCGGCACTCTATCAATCACGCCACCGACGCACATGCACGAGCTTCCACAAACGCGCCTGATACTACTCACATATTCTCTGTTGGCGGGGCTAGGCGGGGCGGTGAAGTACTGCGTCGTGACACCAACCTCCTTGCGTGACACCAATGAGCGCCCCAATAGAGAGCAATTTGGCGACGACGCAGTTAGAGCGTCTCGATGCCAGCGAGGAGCACGGGCCGCGCTAGCATCGAGGCTTTGCGACGCACTTACGTTCTTTGCATTTCGCTTCCTGTTAGAATGTGACGGCTCGTTGTCTGAGTAGTGCAGCTTCCACATGCACCAACGGTGCTCCTCCGCCGCCTACTGCTTCGAGTGATTTAGCACCGACTAATAAAACTGCTGCAATAAGCGCCGTAGAAACGCAACGATGTTGACGGGCGAATGTCGCTCCTTGGCGGAGCGAGACAGAGGCCAGCGGGACCTGGAACACCTTGGCGCGTTCACGGCTCAAGCTACGAACTTCTGCCTCCCATGTGGCCGAAGCGCAGTGTGGTAGTGCATTCATGAGCACAGGCTTAGGCTGTCCTATTACTCGGGAGCGCACATTGTGCCGCGTCTCTCCTCAATTAACGACGCCTTCAATAAGTGCATATCGATGTGCATGTTGATGCCATCTTTGCGCGGGATTCACGATATGCTGTGTCCAGGTGTATGGTAACAACTTCAGCTACTGCAACGGTTAAATCATGATCATGGGTGTTAGTTGTCGCGATGGACATGCGCCACTAGACGTCAACGTGGGTACATCAACGTCAAACGGTGCTATAGCTGCCAAACACTAAAAGACGTTGTACAAGCTCTCATAGATCAATGCACAATAAACAATCAAATACTTCTGTGTGTGAGGACACATTTCACTTTCGTGTTCTAACGATTCTTATGCAAGAAGGATCAGCCATGCTCTTTTTGTTGTTGTTGTTGTTGTTTTCGTTTCACGGGAGCGTCTACGTTTAGCCGGCGCATCTCGAGTGAACCTGGGCTGCCTAGGTCGGGGACCCAAGGGCAGAAATTTTCCCCCGGACCTTACCCATAACTAACGCTGCAGAAAAAGGAAACAGAACGCCATAACGTCCAGCTACATAACGGTTGCGAAACGAAAATCCAAAATGTGGGCTGGTAGTTGCGGCGACGCTTTTCGAAATACCGGCAAAGAATCGCCTGAGAAGGCAGCCGAGACGCTAGAATATATCGATCCTCTTCGGCAACCATGCGGAGCAAGGAACCGAACCCTCGACAACAAAAAGAAAAGGAGTGAGCCTGTCTCGTTCCCGCCTCTAATTGAGAGCTAGGGTTTTGAGGATCATTACGGGAGTGTTCGATTGCGTGCTATGGATTGCAGCACTGCGAGAGAAAGAAAGAGCGAGGTGGGGGGGGTGGGGGGGCAGGTGTTGCCTTGTACGGGTCGTTTATCAGATATGGCCCTTTGCGGGAGGCCTCGATAGCTTGGCAGGTAGATAAAAGGACAAAAGCTGAATGGAACACAACATTGGGGGGAAGACCCTGAAAAGCAATAAAGATAAGTAGGGGCGGCGCAACGCACTTTCTTGTCGCCATTTCGTTACACGAGAAGCAAGCCGCCGCCACTTCCCGTGTGAGGACTGTGCTTTTCCCGTCGAGTGACTGGTAATGGTCTGTGAGGAAACAACACATCATGCGCACGACGATCGATGCCTTCGACGCTGCTAAGATGCCAACGAGGCTTCGTAAAAGAGGGCGAGAAATCGAAGGTGGGAAGGAGTTAGGTAAGAAAAGGAAACATATAAGAGTTCCTAGGAACAATTTGTCTCGGCTGTTAACGGCTGCGCGTTCATACTCCATAGGCAAGACGCCAGGCGATGAAATTGGCTGAGGCCGTGCAAAGTGAAAGGCTTCGCTTGCTGCGGTGATAGCGCATACAAACAGAAACACATAAGCGATACTGCTGGACGAATATTTAAAAAAAAAGAAAGACAAGACGTCTAAAGAAAAAGTAATATATAAGTTATAACCATTGCAATTTTACGTCCAAAGGCCACAATACGATTGTGAGACGTGCCGTAGTGGAGGACGCCAGAAATTTCAACTACCTGGAGTTCTTTTAACGTGCACCTAACATAAAGACTGTATAAAATGAATAATATAAAAAGACTATGTAAAAATAATAATAATGTGCACTTAATATAAGGAATGTAGCCCCTAGCATGAAAATGTGGCCGCCGCGGCCGGGATTCAATCTCGCGACCTTCGGGTCAGCTGTCGAGCACCATAACTCCTACGCCACCACGGCTGGTAAAGAACAAGTGCATTCGGACAAAGGAGAGATAAACAGCCTCTGAAATGTATGGCCAGAGATACATAATACAATTCGCACGTCATGGACAACAAAACGGGACAAAGCAAGAAGGCGAGCGAATAAAGTTTAATGTCCAGTTTTTTCCCGTTATGTATTTTGTTCGTGTACTTATTTCTGAAATGTTTATTTCCCATATATAAGCATGCACCATCTCATTCAGCTATCTGGTCGCTAACATTACGTGTAGCAGGAAATTGAGAAATCTCTTTCTTGCATCACTGATCAGACCGAAGGAGAATTTATATTGCTCGGGGTGCTATTCGTTGAGAGCATCAAAAGCATGGAAAAGACGAACGTTAGCACTTTTTTTCGCCTCCCCCCTCCTCTACTCCCCCCCCCCCCCATCAATTCCTCGCCCTTATTTTGTTTTATGAAGGAGTCAGGCCGTTCGAAGGAGCTCAATATCTACGCAAGAACGAAAAAAAAACAAATATTGAGGGTAGAGACAAGACGCAATACAAAAGCGACGGTGACGGCAATTTTTTGCGCGGTGGAATTTATCACCCCTATATGGCCGTATATCATTCGTCTTTTACTTCGACACCGCCGATAATTTCGGATACAGCAGAGTCGAGCCAATTTTTCACCGGTATATATACGCGACGCAGCAGCTGTTCTACAGGGCCCATACACATCTTCAACACTTGATACCATGCCATACACGCTACGCCACCTCATCTTTCTCGGAACGCCAGACAAAATGCTGAAGATCTGCAAAGCAAGCACTACGTATAGGCACATCGCGGCTATAAACACCGTTTCTTAAATGATGGATGTTAGTTTTAACGCGGTAGCGTTAGAGAGCTCGTGTCGCAGAAATTCCGCTGTCGGCGTCGGCACCGTTGGTTGTGAGCGAAAAATCATCCGTGAGCGAAAAATCGAGAAAGTAGCAAATAAAATAAACGATAAAATCTTCGGTCGCAATGAGGATCGAACCCGGGCCGTTCGCGTGGCAAGCAGGTGTCTTACCACAAAGCCATGATGTTGCTTGCAGCTGCTTCGGACAAAAACACTACATAAATGTCATGTAGTGAAAGGAGTCTCGACGCATTTTGTTCGGCAGGTGTCACGACGAAAACGAGCCCATACGGTAGGCGCATTCGCGAGGCCATCAAACTACGTCGAAAAACGCCGGGATAGTGCAGCCATCGCCGCTAAATACACACGCGAACTTTCAAACCGCTCTAAAAATGGACAACTATGTCCATCTAGAGGAAAACATATCAAGCAAACGCAGCAAACGCTAGATAATGTGCTGCCATCTGTGAGGCATTGTGAGAAATATGTCTCGACTTTTCATGGCATCCGAGAGCGCCGGCGCGCGGCGTATATCTTGGAGGCCATGCGACTCTTGCTTTAGATCGAAAGCCTGTAAAATTCGCGCGCGTGTGTGCGTGTGTGTGTGTAACAATACACATTAATAAGTATGCACTTAGTGGTTGAAGTGCGCATTAGGGGCCGGATTTCGCTATCGCGTTCAACTCTTAAAGGCGAAGCTTAAGGGTCCCTCAATTTTTTACTCAGTAATACATATATTTCAAACGACGATGCATTCCTCATTGCCCAAATTAGAGATACTACTGTGCGCCTTATTTTGGGCGGCTTTCATTGTGCCGACACGAATATTTTAAAGGCCCACTCCTGTGTGCATATTTAGCAAGTACTCTCACAGATGTGTAGCATTAATCTGGCAGCATGTGTAATCCAATAAGACTTTCAAACGCAACACGGGTTTCTACGGTGGACTCACGACATCGCACGACGAGCTGGATTCTGCGACCACAGACTGCTCCCGCTGAGGTCTTGTACATGACAATCCCCGGGATTTCGGGACATGTTGATGTAGCGCACCTCTCGGTGGCGGTGCGCCCGGCCGCCACCGAGAAAGAAAGAAATCGTATCTCACGAACGAAATGCCATACTGAAAACGACGCACGGTTGCAGATACTAGGGAACCACTAGAATATATTAGACGTAATTCTAACAACGTGCCACAAAGCGCGTATCTCCCTAGACGATTTGAAGATTTTACCATACAGCCTAAGAGAGTTGACTCAATTTAGACCCATTTTTGCCTGTTTCAACTTCGAATGCAAAGCTCAGAGAAGAAGTTTCAAAAACAACTCCCGGATTTAGATTGGCTGAGAAGCGCTCTTTCAATTGATATGCTACTTATTGTGTAGGTAAAGCCATGTAACTTCCTCGGTCGTTTTTGTCGGCCTTATTCTTTTTGTTTCCAAAGCCCACATCTGCCCCTACATTGTATCGGGGTGTGTCGGAGCAGCTCGCGGTGCTGACAAAGTTTTTGAATACAATGCTCGGGAGCGCTTGCGGGAGAGCGAGACGAAGAGGGTGCTTCAATTCCTCAATGAGTACGCCCCGCCACTGGTGCGGGCAGCGCGCGCGCAATTTTAGCTCCTGTAGTCGCACCTGGTGGTACCTTCCTCAACTACGTTAATGTCCCCAATTCCTGGCCACGCATATTGAAGTAGTAGTGTTGTCTTTCTCTCTCCTACTCATTTGGAAAGTAAAGCCACGGGTACGCATGTGCAAGAATTTGTCGCATTTTGTACGCTACGAGTGATGCAAAATATTGTTACGCGAACAGTATGCATGTAGCAATATCTTCACCTAGGAGGTAAACAGAATGCATTGCTTATCCTTATTTTAGGTCAGGATGTTGAAGGTGAAGAAGTAATGCTGTAATCGGGAACATGGTAATTGTCAGAAGTTGAAATTAGAAGCGATGGTGTAAAATCTTCATATTAGGAAACCGTAAGCAAATGTCTAATGCAAATGACACAACAAAGATCTGAACGAAAGCTCTTTTGTTCTTTCTAGGTACTTGCATTTATTTGTGACAGAAAGCGCGCACTGACGCTATCCTTGAAGAAGCGCTCTTGTGCTTAGCAATGCTTCAGGAAGCTGCTGCGAGAAGCCTTCTTGAAAAGCCTTCGTCTCTTTCATTGTCTAGTTTGTTTACTCTGGCAGCATATGTAAATAAATAATCAAACAAACAAACACTAACCCCTCGGTGAGCGGTTTGGTTTGATCACCATATACTCAGCAACAATTATTCACAGAAATGTACTCGTAGGCGTTTTTTTGACTTCAACCTGTTGTCTCGTTGAAATATGCCAATTTGGTTGAGTTGGTAGGTTTTCACTACGACACCGTAGCTCGCGCACAACAAACGCGGAAAACGAACGCAGACACTGACACACTGTTCGCCATGGTCTTCGTTTTCTGTGTGCACGCTAATGTAGTATGATGTTGCCTTTGTTTTCTGAGGTTTACTCATAGATATGCTGTTTATCAATCGCCCGCAACTTCCCGAAGGGTTCAATACACAAGAGGCGAAAGAACGACCTAAGCGTGGGAAAAACAAAGAAGACATGATTTTTATGAAGCCTCAACAAACGCGGCGGACTTGTTTGTGAAACGCTATACCGAACGTTCGAAGCGACGCTAGCAGGAAGCACCTCAAGAAGAGTAAACACTTGGGTATTATTCGCGAAAAACCTTTAGGGATTCTGTCGGGGCAGAAAGTAAACAAAGCCAGAGTTATTTTTTTCTTACGTCCGTTTGTTATGCGGCGTTCTTTCACGGAGCTATCACGGTTAGCTTCACAGTTTCACGGTTAGCTTCACGGTTTCACGGTTAGCTCGGTGATTCCGACTCAGCGTTCATTGTGGTTCTAGTGTTGGCTCCGCTTTCATAGAATATTAATAAACATTACATTTGTATTCCTATGATTCAGCAAGCTATAATCAAACGTTGCTCGACCGGGGAGGAATACGCTAACGCAAGTTACGTATTATATTCACATCATCACACCGTAAAGCGCATTTCGTTTAGATAATACTGACGTCTGTGCTCTAAAGCGTGGGCTGACGTTACGTCAGACCATAAGTTAACCGTTAGAGGCCAGTGTAGTGGACGTGCTGGTAAGGCCACGATAATAATAATAATATCTGGGGTTTAACGTCCCAAAACCACGAATGATTATGAGAGACGCCGTAGTGGAGGGCTCCGGAAATTTCGACCACCTGGGGTTCTTCAACGTGCACCTAAATCTAAGTACACGGGCCTCAAACACTTTCGCATCCATCGGAACTGCAGCCGCCGCGGCCGGGATTCCATCCCGCGACCTTCGGGTCAGTAGTCGAGGTAAGACCACGATGAGCCCACAACTACTACGCTTACAAAAATGCGTCGATCCACTTCGTAACGCTTGGCTCAAAGCCAAAAAATGCAGCATTGACAACTACTCGCTGATTGCTTCGCATGAAACTGATTCCCACAAGGCGGGGATGGATGGATGGATGGATGGATGGATGGATGGATGGATGGATGGATGGATGGATGGATGGATGGATGGATGGATGGATGGATGGATGGATGGATGGATGGATGGATGGATGGATGGAGAAACTTTATTATGGTCCATCGGAAGGGTGCTCTAGCACGTTGCAGGCCGCTTCCCCGTCGGAACAAGGATCAAGTCTCTCTGCTGCGACGCGGGCCCGTTGGACTGCCCATAGCTGTTGTTCGAGTCCGGAGTTGGTAATATCAGCCTCCCGTTTGGACGGCGTAACGACTTCGCCACCGCGTAACGCAGGGCACCGCCAGATCATGTGTTCTAGATTGGCTATATCCACGCATAATGAACATGCCTTATTTCGCTGTATTTCCAGATAAATCTTGCGCAACAGCGCGATGTCAGGGTACGCCCCGTCCTGAAGTAGCATGTCAGAGCCTATGGTCTGCTTAATTTTCTTTGTGGTGGAGGGTACTTTCTCCGCCCCAGGTAAAGATGGTGAGTTAGTTATACGAGGTGGGAAGATCCCGATTCTCCGAAACCACAGCGCCGCGCCTCCCGGTAGCTACGCGGTCTACCAGTTCTCGCGCTGCTATGTGGGCCGACTCATTGAGAATGGGCGGGGCTCCCTCGATCCGTCCCATGTGAGCTGGGAACCAGACGAGAGTGTGTGGCTCGATGTTCTTGTCTCGAAGGATCCGCAAGGCCGGTTCCGAGATGGTGCCCTTGGCAAATGCTCTGATCGCTAATCACGAGTCGCTATAAATAGTGGATATCCTGTTGTCCAGCAAGGCCAACGCAATCGCCTCTTGCTCTGCTATTTCGGCCGCCGTCGTCCGGACCGTGGCCGAGTTTGTGATTATTCCCTCGTGTTTGATGCTCACTGCCGCTTACGCCTTCCCCTCGGGATACCGGGCCACGTCGACGAAGCTACAGTCCCAGAACTGTTCGTGAGCCCATTCTAAAAGAGCCTTTGCCCTGGCCCGTCTCCTAGAAACGATATGCTCGGGGTGGACGTTTCGCGGGATGGGGCAACGCTAATTCGTTCTCACTGTTCACGAGGAATGCTGCAGAAGCGAGACTCGATTTCCATCGGTGGAATCCCCAACTCCCGCAGGATTTTCCTACCGGAACACGTGGTGGACAGCCTGGCAAAATTCCGTCCTCTCCTGTGCCTCCGCAATTTCTTCCAACGTGTTGTGCATGCCGAGACGAAACAGTCTCTCCGAGCTTGTGTACATGGTTAGCCCGAGAGCTCTCTCGCCAGCATTCCTGATTAACGTGTTGAGCTTGTTCCTAACTGTGCCACTTGTGCACGGCTGCAAAGTAGGTAAAGTGACACATCACAAAGGCGTGAACCAGTCTTCCACAAGGCGCGAGATCTGCTGAATTTTTATTCGATCGCATTTCGCGCGCAATTAAAATTTGATGCCCGTAACGGCACCGCTAATAACAGAGTTTTGTAAGCCTGCCAGGAAATTGTTGTTTCTGCCCCACAGCATTTCTTTTGCGCGTTCCCACCACGTGAACATGTCACACCCGGGAGTATCTGCAGCACGATTCGAGCTGTTGAACGCGGTGCTCCTACACGTTTCTATCGCTTTCAGTGCTTCAGCCATCCGCTCAAAGTGTGAATGTTGTTGTTGTCACGTGCCAGGGAACCACCAAAACGTGAATTAATAATGCGGCTTTTCAATGGGCGTAACAGTTGGCCCAATAATCCCGATGGAAGTCTGGTTATGCCAAATGCTAAATATCAAGACCTAAACGCAAGCGTACCAGGAAGAGGACATACATGTAAGCGTACTGATACTAATAATACACTGACAGACCTCCAGTAAAAGAAAAAGAACTGTTACCTACGAACATTGCACAAAACTCAACGTGGAAAACGTAGCTCTCTGCGAAGGAAATAAAACATTTAAGATAACAAACGATGTTTTTTTTTCCTATACCATCACGACATGGCGTCTGAATGGCATGAATGAGGGAGGTTATGCATTATGGAATGGCATGAATGAGGGCGGTGATACTGCATCTCCTTGCAGCGCCAGAGACGGGAATACAATAAAAAAACACGCTGAAATAATTTTTAACCATGCAGTGTACTAAAAAATTTCCGTGAAATTTGCCTGCCATAGTTTTACCCAAATTTTGATTACAGATGAAAGATATTTACTAGACCTCTTTTTTCAAGCTAGGATAATTCAGGTTGTTTTTGCATTCCATTTTCCTCTGTAGCATAAGCAATTTATGTAGCGGCATTATGGGCAGCATTCCATCGAGATTTTTTTCTACACACCGTAACAACAGCGTCAAATTTCACTTTATCAGTCTTAACAGGAAACACAATACCAAAAAGTAGGGTGTTTTAGTCACGATTTATAGTAAACCAAAGCATTTGTTATTACCGTGACCTACTTGGCAGGTTTCGAGGGTCAGAGCTAGGAGGCAGGACTAGGCTTCCCGTCGGCGTTATATCAAAATGCGCTTGCCCCAAGTAACCTTTTCATTATATTTATTTAGAGATCTGGAAGCGTTCTCGACACAACTTGCAAAAGCGATAACCCTCTTCAAACAAGCATCGGGCAAAAAAGAAAGCTCTAGAGACAATACCGCAAAATTGTTCAAATGAATCTCGGCAGTATTAAAATTGCTATATCCAGTCGAAACTTCGCATTTGCGAGCACTTCTCGTATGGTCAAAAACTATTACTGCGGCCCTTTCGAATATTTATGCTAACTCGTCTAACGAGCGCCGATTCCGAGGCCGGAGCAGTGATCTGCATCTTCGCGTTTTGAGCGCGGCCGAAATATGAAGAGACAAAATCAGATAGCAGAAATAATCTCAGTGTTTCACTTCCGCATTTTACTGCCTTAGCTATATACAGCAATTCCTGATGCATGTTGACGTTCGCACCTTTGTCTTGTAGTGTGACTTCTCCTCTCGTTTTCCGCCAAATTACGCTGTAACGAAACGCGGATGCAACTGCAATTGCTCCCGGGAAAGCTAAATCAGGATGGAAACATAAAAGTTACGAAACAGAATAAGGGCACATACAGAAAAAAATTTGGCAGATCCCACGTACCGTGGGAATCGATGTTATG
>NC_051180.1:98439497-98525599 GCF_013339695.2 Rhipicephalus sanguineus | reverse complement strand
GCACGTACTGTCCGCGGCGCCCGCTAGGTGGCTATCAGTGGCGCCTCTATAGGCGGTGCAAGGCGTATATGTAATGCTGCCATTTGCTTTCTACTATTTCTGGGTTTGAAGGGTACATCAGTGCAAGTCATGCACAAAGAGAAAAACACTGAACTATTTATTGAAGCTGAGACTAACTAGGGTCTAAATGAAGTATTTGTTAGTCTGGTCTCCTCTTTTAGGCGTTCTGTAAAGGTCCACGATGTTGTATCCTTATCTGGGAGAAACAATCTTGCGTGAGACATGTTAACGCAACATTATTTTAATGGATCGAGCACTGAGTGGCACTGTTTTATTCATTTATTCATAATACCTCAAAGGTCCCACATGGGACATTACATGAGGGGTGGGCGAACGAAAAAAAACTGGCGGGTCAGGTTAGGTTTCATGACTTGAAAGATGGTCTTCAATGGCAGCTTTGAATTGAGCAATGTCGGTGATGAGGGCGATATCGGATGGAAGGGCATTCCATTCTCCGGCAGTATGCAGGAAAAATGAACGTTGATAGGAGGTCGTATGTGCACGTGGTAGATACACAGCATTTCGGTGCGAGTGGCGAGAGGAACGATGTGCAGGAATGATGATTTGGTTTCCTGGAGGCAGTGAATGGAAAAACCTAAAAAAAATAAAATTGGACGAGCAGTCTTGCGGCGAGAAGAAAGTGAGGGGAGGCAGAGCTGGGATTTTAGTTTCTCTAAAACAACAGTTTTAGAGAAACTGTTGTTTCTCTGCCAAGCATATTTGGTGGAGCACCTTCTTGGGTTTTATGAGTATTCGTAAAGAGTTTCGTCAAAATTAGAATTCGATAGTTCTGGTTGAGGTCAAGAGATATATTGGATATATATAATATCGGAGCATAACTTTACTTCAGATAAGAGACAATTAACTGTCGAAATCATAACAATTTATTTGATTGAGCTCATGGAAAACTGTGAGCAGCTCGGATCGTCGCGGCATCTGGCGGAGGAGATCCCCACCACGCGCTTATTTATTCGTTGCGTCTGAGATACACTTTGTCAGCGGGCGGAACATAGTTAACCCGAGAAATACACCAGGGCACACGAATGCTGACGTTTGAGTGGTGCTACCAGGCACCAAAGTCAAGGACTGGGGTCGCCTTTAGAATTTTTATAGCCAATTGAGATATTAGAACACGTTTTATGAACCACGTCGACGTTTTTTTTTTTTTTCGTTTCTTTTTGTTCTTTGGAGTGAACTCAATGTAGGGCAGTGTGTACACAAAGCGGCCTATTATCGGCCACATTTTAATGTTTATAATTTAAATATGAGTTCGGCCGACTATCGTATCTGCAACTTTCTCGTGTGTCCTCTGCTGTGTGTTTGGTTCCAGCCAACTGCTGGGTACTGTTGGGCGGGTGGTAAGACATGACATTATGCGTTGTTGAATTTTACGTTATCAATTGTACGTTATTGCCGTTCCACACCTGCCGGAAGCTGACACGCGCGCACACAACGGACTTAAACTGCGCATTCTTGACGCAGCGCTAAAAGACAGAGACTAAGAAGGAACATTCACACAGGACGAACGCTGTTTCTGTTATACTGGATGGAGCCCTGTGTACAAGAAACATATTGCAACAGGATAGAAAGTTGGGCTAGTTGGTACAAATGCATTCTTGATGCAGCGCTAAAAGACAGAGACAGAACAAACAGCGTTCGTCCTGTGTGAATGTTCCTTCTTAGTCTCTGTCTTTTAGCTCTGCGTCAAGAATGCATTTGTACCAACTAGCCCAACTTTCTATCCCCTTTAAACTGCGCAACCTAGCCCTGTATCGGGAATAGAGTCAGTAGGACACCGCGGGTTGACCCGGAACTGTCCATCCCAAAGCTTGCTTTACCTACGCTGTGGGTCGACCCGGTATTTTAATATATATCCGGTGCCGGCCCACGTATTGTTCTGACGAACGACGACGACTCCGCAAATTCGGAACAAAGTACCACTAGCAGCTCCGCAGTAAACCAATAGAACGAGCCTTGGCACCGACATCATCGTGGTGTTTGAAGACAGCTGCCTTTTAAATGGCAGACCCATCGTTATTATTCATTGGCTTAATAAAATATGAAGAGGTCGATGCTCACGTGTTTTATATCAGCTTTCCTGGGGGGCGCTTACGCAAGCGATTAGTTCAAGCGTGGCTTTTTGTTCTCGCATTGTCCCAATTTTCGACGGCTATTAGGGGCATCTATTCTGTCTCCTCGCCATTAAGATGCCATACTTGAAGAGAACGTTGCCGACTATGCATGCAACCAGCTTCTTTCGCCAGTTTGTTTCTAGGACCCTTCGTATATTATTTCATTTCTACTGGGTGTTTTGTTTCTTGCGAAAGCCACTTGCGTTCCTTATAGTTTCCTTCCTCAGTCACGACACAAAGAGAGGAAGTTAAAGGTATTATGGCACGGAGAAGATGATAAGGACGAGGAAGTTGTATTCGGGTCAACAATGCAGCTATTCTTGTGCTGAAACGTTCCCATCGTTTAGATTTTAGCTTAATACATTAAAAGCCAGTTGTTAAGATACTTTGAGTTTCATTTCCCGTGCGAAGTTGCTCTTTACGTAAAAGTTGGCAAAACCTAGCTTTGAAGAATATAAAGAGATTCTGGCTCCATAGTTCTTTCCACGTTATATGTATCGCCCTGTTTGTCTCATTCGTCGTTTCAAACCTAAAAGTTCTTAAGAAGTCGTTTGGTATAGGGCGCCACGAACACATTTTAAACAGCTTTCTTTTCCCCCAAAGTGCCGTATTTACAATTAAAATCGTGATTGAGCGCTAAAAATTTAACAGCCCTTTTTTTATTGAATGTGCTTAAGGAGTGGTTGGTGCCTAGATATGGCTCCGGCTAGTCCTACTCTCTAATTTGCCTCACGAATTTATCAATAATAATAACGTAACGCAAAATTCACGACAAAAATGTCCATTCGCAAAAGCAATGTTCACACGTCGTAAATAATATTCACGCATCAAAAACAATGTTCAAGCACAAAGAACACCAGAAATGTTCGCGCTTTAAAAAAGAGTTCATCTTACAGTTCTTTGCAGAAGGTGATCACACAAGAGTCACTGGGCATTTGCCCGCACTTTAAACACAGCTGTCATGAAACGCGAGAAACAACGCGAAACATCTGACCAGAAGTATCTGGCAATAATTAATAATGCGAGGAATAATTGTTTATGGGAATCAGTATTGTTCTGTTCCTGGTTCTTCTAAAGACTGTACTAGTGCGCGTGCGGCGATGTTTTGAAAAGTTTCTGATGACCATGGGCGCAAAACTTTTGCTATTGATAGCGGCTGTCTATCCAACCTATTTAGTACTTCTAAACATTTTTGCGGGGAACAGCATAATTTGTACAATGTAGAAGAAGGTGTCCTATGTCTTCTTCGGCCTCTTCCCATGTGCATGTAGCACAGTTAGTTTTTCTTATCCTATACAGGAAGCTCTTAGTGAAGGCAAGGCGTATACGAGGTCTATCAATTCCACTGTTATGAAGGTGGAAGCCAGCGAAGCCAGCGGCTGCGCCTACACGGTCTGCGGCAGCAAATTTCACGTCGTTATCGCGCCAATTCGCACTTCTTTCCGCGTTTGCGCTCCTTCAATACCCGCCCTTCTTCCTCCGATTGACATACACACGTCCGTCTTAGAGGGAGACGAAAGGGCAACCGCTAGCGCGATCTGTGTGGGGGGGGGGGGGGGGGGGGTGATTCTTAAAAGGAAGAAGGAAAATTAAAATGGAACTTGGGTGTGGAGTGCACGATAAACTGTCTCTCAAGTGAGGACACCCTCAACCGATACACTCACGGGGGATTGGGGATTAAAGGGACAGTGAGAGTGAAAGAGTATGGTAAAAGAAGAAAAAGAAAGGTATGAGTGACAAAAAAAAAAACAGTGAGGGGTGGGGGGGGCAGGAGAACGGGCGTCCGAGTCACCAGTGGTGAGCGGCTAGAAAAATTCGTTCGACTAGGCCGGCATCCTCGAGAAAAGCTAGTAGGGCCGCAAGGGCTGATCGGCGACGGTGTACGTGGCCGGTGGGATGGAGCAAGTCCTGTAGGGTCGCACACGGCAGTCCGACGAGGCGGTACTTCATGGCGAGCCGCTTCCGCGCAGTGTTGAGAGACGGACAGTCAAACAATAGGTGGCACAGGGTTTCGATCGAGCCGCAATCGGTGCAGTTCGGTGCAGCGGCGCCGCGAAGACGATGCCTGCGTTCCGCGGGCCACACGAACCGGTCTCAGGGCAAGAAGAAGCGCGCGCTCGCGGCGAGTGAAACCAGTTGGCTGGGATGGGAGGAGGGGGTTGTCCGGAGGCGACCCGTGCGTCAGGATGCTCGCGCACCAGCTCCCCGGCGAAGGTTGTTGCGTGCCGAGTCGAACGAGCTGGCGTAATCCGTCAGCGAAGTCTCGGCGGAGTGTGCTCGTTTTGCGAGTTCGTCTGCAGCCTCGTTTGCCCGCGATGCCGATGTGTGAAGGGAGCCACTGAAGGACCACATCACAGCCTCGTTCCTGGAGGGCCAGCAGGCTGAGAGCGGCACGCTGAGCAAGAAGGGGGGCCTCGTTCCTCCCTCGCGAGCTGGCGGAGTGCAGGTTTCGAGTCGCAGAAGATTGCTGCGCTCCGTGACGGCCGGCGAATTGCGCAGGAGGTCTGCAGCCAGCTGAGCCCGACTAGCTCAGCTGTTGTTGAGGATGCACAGTATCGCAAGCGGCACTGTCGTTCCGAGCTGAGCTGAGGGGCTATGCAGGCGGCCGCGGCTGAGCGATCCTGCAGGACGGACCCATCGGTGAACACCTGCGTCCTCCCTGCCAGGTCCTCATACATCCGCGCCGCGGCCTCCTGAGCAATGGCACTGATGGGGGTGTGGCGTTTGATCGAATGCCCGGCAGGTGCAAGTTCACTCGAAGGGCACTCGACGGTGAGGGGGTGGCCAGCGCGAAAGGCGTGCGGGGTCGTCAGCCACAACACCGTCGTACACGTCGATAAGTTGGCCGACACGTGAGTTTGGCACAGCACGTACGAGTTAAAGGGGCACAGCTGTTGGGCGGAGGTCCCTCGGCCGAGTATCGCGGCACTTGTGAAAGAGGCATCGGCGGTGCTGAGGAGACGAGGGTCACCGTATATTGGGGCGTCGTTTTGACTACGGAGGCGGTCTGCCAGAACCCAACTGTATAGAACTTCGCTATAAAGCACATAGTCACCGATACCTTCTGGTTTTTACGAGCTGCAGTGTATATAGATTATTGTTTGACTAGGTGTGTACAAAAATGCTGCCAGAAAATGAACGAAATTACAGCGATTTATTGCCACACGCTTAGGCGTTGTTACTCTCCTTTTGCAGCGGTGCTTGGTCAGGATATATTGCTTGTTTGTTTTTGTTTGTTTGTTTCGGAGTCACACAGTGAGTCTCCCTGAAACTGTAGGAAAACGTTGCTGAAGCGCCAGTTCAGCTGTGTTATGCATAGTCTTGATAAAAACGGGTAGCTTGAGTAAACGTCAAGCAAGCTAGCCAGTTGGCCTTAGTGGTTCTTCAGCTGTGTTATTCCATACCTGCCTCTTAGCATTTCCCTGTTGTTTTAATTGAAAACCGAAGATAGACCTTTGGGTTGGATCTTTCAAGCAAATGGCCGGCTATGTTAATCTTAAGTTGGTGCGCTCTAACATGTGGGAACTCATCAAGTTGTTCGTGTCCCGCTGGGTCATAACGGTTCTGTTGCACTGCTTCAAATACAAATCTTTTTTTCTGTAGTGAAGGCGGTGAAATTCCCAATATATGAATTTATTTTGGGCATGATCGACAAAAATATTTTTTAGTTTCGTTCCACGGCTTTGGCGAAAGTGATTTTTGTCAAACATGAGATTACAATGACTGGCAAAAAAACACGTTTCTTAATAATGTCGAATCAGGTAGTGTTATCACTTGAATTTTTTTCGTAAAATTTGAAAATAAAAAAATTGTTCTTTTGAGATTTTGCAGTAGTTCCCTGTTGGAAATCGCTGCCGCTGCAGTAATCACATGCGTGTAACGTAGCCGCTTCAAGAGGAAAGCAAATAAGTTTTTAAAAAATGAGCTCGGGGGTGAACGAAAGAATAGCGAGTCGCGTCACATAGCAACCAACTTGCAGAACATATTCCCGCGAAAATTCGAAAAAAGGAACTCGCAAAAAGAAAGGATTCCTCAAGCGCAGCTTTCGAAACGTTTTATGGAACCGCGTATTGAATTTCAATCTTATCTGCGCATAATAAATAAAAAAATAAGTAGTTGGAAAGTAAAAGAAAGCAGAAAATGTAATGAAAATGCGATTGCTTCGTATAGAGAAGTTTGTTGTACGCAAAGTGCGTAGCGCTGGGCTGCGAACGGAGACAAGGTGACAGTGGATGAAGCAACAGAGCACAACGAGTTGTGCTGGATTGAATTCAACTTTGCCCTCTCAGCGGGGATTCGTTTTTCTTTCGTTTTTCTTTCTTACCGCACACTCAGCACAATTGAAAGCCTTATCGGGTCTTTGTACACTGAGTACGAAAGCCCACACCACGGCGGTCGCCGCCCCATTGAACTATTTTGCATTGTTTCTCTAATGATGTCGCCGGAGTAAAAAGGGCTCGAATTTCTCGAAGAAAGGGGTGATTTATGATAATGGAGCATTTTTTTTAGGTTGACTTAAAAATGAACATATAGTTGCCCGGGCGTTGTGCGTACTAAAGAACGAATACATCGATTTATTGATATATTTCGTGTCGTGCTTACATGGCGCTTTTGGCAGTTTTCCCTTTTAACTCCAGCGAAAAAAAAAGAAGTCTGCCTAAAGAACTGTGGAAGCTCGCCTAAATTTCGTGATTTCAATAATTATTGCGAGGAATGTTGTTCTTAGTTCTTTTTATTCTGCTTTTTTTAGGGAAAACAGCGAGCGCACGTTTCTCGAGTTACTTTTACGTCCGGGGTATGTTTTTTTATAGAGAATAACACAAGTGTAAAAGATAATGTGAACAGTTTAACGGTGATTAATGATTCGTGATTTTGCTGAAAACAAGCAGCACTTTTATTGCAAGCCGAAACTAATACGCACTTGATTTAAGTTACTCGTAGCGTTTATGCAGCAGCTTCGGTACTGATCGACTGCAGTGCAATTAGATGTAAAGTTGCGTCATCATCCTCGTTCTCGATCCCGATGGTGCCATCACCTCTATCCATGTTCCCTCGCCTCGCTCGGCGTATGTAGACGGTGCACTTCCGCAAGCTTTCGTTTGATCCCGCAACCTACCCCATGCGTGGCGCAATAGGAAGTTAATAAATGTTAGCTTTACGCCTTTCCTTTGGTAAACAAATGCCCCTTGTAAACACTTTGAGAGACCGCGACTTTTCCTCTTTATGTCATCGAGACTAGGGCAATTGTGCTGAAATCTACAGTAGAACACTGAACCGCTAACATGGAACACTGAAAAACCTACATAGGCGCGCAACTGATATATATTCATATATATATTGAATAAAAATTTGTTGTGCTGCATAAATGAGTTAAATAATCGCGCAAGGGTCAGTACGCACATCCAAAACAAAGTAAGAGCAATAAAAACCTCCTAGAAATTTCTATGCAAGAAGGCTGATGTGGTACCTTCATATGATTCAGTTCCCAAAAAGGTACGTGGTCTCTTATGCATTCCCCTTAGTCGACGCGAAGGCAAAATTCATCGTTTTCTTCTCGGTCTATTGCATTGACAACCCCCCCCTTCCCCACCCCCATCCACCCGACAGCTTTCGTCACTTCGCGCGTTTTTGCACTGCCTCCAGCATCCTCCCACCTGTGACAGTGCGACGATGTCGTGTAATAACGTCATCGTGTGACGTCTCCTATGATATCTTTTTTTGCATTATATGCTGTGAACTGTGCACGTTTTCGTCGCGTTCCACGCCACCTAAACGCACTCGTTTTATGGCTGACCAGTCGCCATTCTTCAAAGTTGTAGCTTTCAAAAGCGCCAGCTGTGTATGATTATGGGAGCACTCTTAATATCGCAACGACAGACATTAGGCATAATTCGCATGCTGAGAAGCAAGAGAGCCAGTCTTCTTTATCGCAGGCAGCACGTCTGGCACCTAATCGCTCAATTTCTCATTTGGCAACTTTATAGGTTACCTACGGCCCACCACCGATAACAAAGGTTTTTATTGAGTCCATAGTTTAATGAATGTTAGTAAATTAGGCGAAGATTCTTTACTGGTATGTTATGACAACGTAATAAGGCCAATGAAGCAAAAGCTTCCCACATCCGCAGCTTCGGTGCCCTGCCTGTCCAATAATTTTAATGATGTGAGAGTATCTGAGAAGTTGCTCGAGCAGGAATCTCGAAGCACTCCATGGTAGCAGTCAAGCTGTCTAATGTGACTCTACAACAGATCCATCATAGGCGCAAGAAACAGCTTTTTTATTTTGCACACGCGAATTTCCTCACACTCTGAGAGTGTCCATGGTACGCCCCTGTATATTTTCCTGCCACTCCTTATTTTATTTCCATCTTTTACGCAACAGCAAATGGCTTCTGGCGAAAAGGCACTGTCATTTCTTCAGTAAAAGAAAAACCATTTAGCAAAAAAAAGAATCTAGCAAGAAAAAAAAGGTGAGGCGCGCAGACCATGTTTCCGGCAGCTTTAAAGGTTCTCCTTGTTAGGGCTGCGCCGGACACTTTATGGTCCGCAACCCGATGACAGGCCGCCATACACTTTAAAGTCACCCACGTGAGTGGTCCCACCAGCGCCTTTACTATAAAGTTTCCTGCTGATGTGCTTCTCCGGAAGGGACGTGCTCGTTCTCACCACACCGCTTTCAAACTACCACGTTTCCCCGAATCAAAATAAGATTTTGCGCATACAAGATAAACAAGTTCATAAACAACTCGGACAAGTCAGATTTTCGATGAACGCTTTGTTACCTCACATTCTTTTTTATTTTGCACGTTTCGCTTCCCGAGCACTTTTTTTTTAAAGCTCGTTCGCGTGGTTGTCCTCCCCCCTGAAAAGCAGCACCAATCCGGGTCACGCTCTTCGCCGCATTTCTTGCAGGCGTTTACTTGTTGTTTTGTTTGCCTCAAACGGGAATGGGTGACAAGAAAAAAAGAATGGTAACGAGCGCACGCTGAGCGGTTTCGAAGAGGGCGCATGTTACCACTCCTCGAAGTTTTTCCACATTCCAATTCTAGTGACCTTTGCTTTCGAGTGTATACGGCTCGGCTCGATTTAGAGAAGCAACAAAGGAATGACGTTCTTGAAAGAGAGCGACGACACATTTTGAGGAAGCTGTCACCGCAACCGAAGCGGACACAATGTTTCACGTTTTCCTGGAGGGTTGCTAAGATGTGCTTTGAAAAAAAATCGCTTAGCGTCTTTGAGTGTAAGTTTTCGTATCGTAGCTGTCATTTAGCTTCACTGGAACAGAAAAATTGTTCATCTCAGTAACGACAATTGACTAAATATTTGTCTCAGCTTCTAAATAATTTGATTGTTTTAAATATTCATGGCGGTTTCTTCTGTCAGAGCCGTCAAAACATGCTCCCAAATTTTGCGCGATTCAAGAAGCTGAACAAAACTTGGAATGTAAGGTTCACATAACTGATTCGTTAAAAACTCCCATAATATGTACAGCCGCGCCCAGGTCTGCGTCTAGCGCGCGAGCAGCCAGCCTTGCTGTGCGGGGCGACACCTTGCGGCAGTTGCGGGCTCCGGCGTGTTGTGCCTAGGAGCATGCGCGGCCTTATAGGCGTGCAGACCTGCTCTGCACGAGTGACAATGTTTAAAAGTGTACTTGTTTAACCGAAGATGCACGCTCCCTCAGGGTGCTTTCGGCACCTCGATTCCAAAAGATGACGCGTTGCGACTAATAACACGCTATTCGATAAAACATTTTGACTGAGTCAGGCCTAATATGTCTGGTAATATGTCAGGCCTAATTTGGCCTAATATGTCCTGTCTACCTGTATTAAAATTGTATTTCTATATAAACGAATTGACAGTCCAACGTTCTGCGCTTTGCCGCGCATTAGCCTTAGTTTTCTTGTTTCAGCGACACTTAAGCGGATATTAGCGCCACCTGGGAGCAGTGACCCGGGGACAGTGAGCAGTACTTCGCTGCAGTAGTCCCTGTCACCGCGGCAAAAATTAGGCGAAGCTTATAAGAAAGGTCGAAAAGCTTTTTTTCCCCTTTTTTTTTAACGCAGCTGCCATATCATATGTATGTAGGTGAGCCTTTGGTACAGCTGCACCCCACTAATGTTTGCCATCTTGATCAAAGATTGGGATGGGAAACATGGCACACGCAGTTCTCAGGATGTTCCCTTTTTGGGTGCACGTTATTTTGAGGGCGGCATTGGGTTCTCCGTTTGATATCGGTCGATTTTCGTAAGATATTTTCGGAAAGAGGTTTGAGAGGCAATAAACACTTATCAGCGAGTTTTTAACATCATCGAGTTCTTATGTAACACCATGTAGGGTGTTGAAATTCCTTAGGCTTTTGACCCTTTTAATAAAATCATCTAATATATTGGACTATTTCGCCAGGAACTCCGTTTTATCGACAGACACCAAAGTACAAACGCTGCATAAGGAGGACGAAATATCTCATCCAGACATAATAAAAAACTTTTACGTTTCATCAATGTTGTTTCCACAAGTGAGCGTTGTTGAAGTTTTCTCGGAATTCGTTGAGTTTCCCATTTGACATTTCATTACGAAGAACCGGCACGTGCTCACTAATAGTACTTCGAAGGTCCCTATTCCGCACTATGTTAGCTGGTTTACGGTAGCTGACACTTCTCGCAGTGCGAACAATGTCCAGTTTAGTGGAAAGACCGATCCTGCGATGCTTGCAGACAGATGATTTCTTGCCGTGGTCGCGTAAGCAATTCGTGATTTTTAGCTCCTTTCGCGCGTGGAACACTATGGCCTCGGTTTGGAGAAGGAATCTTGCAAAAAGACGGCGCACGTGCACTATCTGACAGAAAGCAAGAGCGCGCGTGTTTGAGCAGTCATGGGTTCTTGTGTCTTCGTGATCCGTTCGCACCGTCTGTCACCTGACAAAGATTTTGCGACCGAATGATTGCCGTGTCAGGGACGAAACTTTTGACTTGGCAACATTGTTCAGCTGTATCCCCATGTCCATTGTTTCCCACAAAAGATCGAAAGTTTTTTTCTTTTTTTATCTTCTACAAAGAGGGCTCATTAACGCAATCCGTTTAGCTACATCCTTTGTAAGCATCTGCAAACGTAGTGAGCATTAATGGGCACGTGGCAAACGAATGACACTTTCTAATACGCAGTTGCATAAGCCTTTACGAGGTTTTCGTGATATCGTGCGTTCCGTCTAACGAGGTAGAAAAGGAAAATGCAGGAGGTAGCTATTCTGCAACGCTCCAGCGTTTCCAGCGAACATTAGCCACGGGCGCAGCGTGTGAGAAATTCCTCCGGTCGCAAGCCCCGGGCCCCTTAAGTGCTCCGTACTTAGGACAGCACATTTGTCATGCACAAACGGACTCGCAATGCATATAACTTAAGTGCTTGCAATACGGCTACCCGCCATCACGTGCACACAGATATTGGAAACATGTAGCGGATGCTGCGAGGAGCTGAATAAATTGGGAATATAATCCGTCTGGACTGGGTACCGAGCTCTGTTCGTATCTCAGGTAAGGAGAGGGCAGATAAACTAGCAATAATAACGCCACATAACAGATTAGTAAATAAATATAAAAGCACCTGTCAGAGGTTGTTTCCGCAGATGTCAGACAGCGTTCAAGTCAAAGTGGCAGGAAGGAAGATAATCAAGGCTACACGATAAACTACACATTATTGAACCTACTTTACGTGAATGTAAGTCGATTGGCCATCAGGAACGTCTTATTCAAGTGGTCTTTCGTCGCATTCCTTCCATGTGTTTGAGTACTGGAAGTGTTGAGCTGTGAGAGTTGTTAGCTAGCGTTCGTCCTGTGTTTGTTCCTTTCGTGCGTCCTTTGTGCTTGACCAGCGCGCTGCATGTTTCGAGCTGCTTGCCGTTCTTCGTGTGGCTTTCCAATTTGTTGCTGTCGCATTCATTGCTTCGCCCTTGCTCCGAAACTGTGTCCTTTTCGTGAAATATACAAAACACTAACAACTCTGCTTTTACATTTACTATTATAACAACATGCCGCACTCTCCCTTGACGTTTTTCAAAGTTGGTTTTTAGAAAGCACGAGTTTCTTGAACATACTGTAAAAGAAGGCATTGTTCATATCATTTCTTTCAATTCACGTCTTCACTGACCCGGTCCCTTCAGTATGTGCAGAAGGAGATGTGGGGATGGTGTCAATGACCGTAACCTCTCGGACTTACATCGCAGTCATTAGGCCTAGGATATTAACTAGTCGCTCGGCGAAAGCCGGAAATACCGAGCAATGTACTCTAGCGACCCGTGCACCAGGGATTATCCAGTAATACTTTCTGGGGTTCTCGTCGCCTTTCACCCACTGGACGTGCGTCCACGCAGCAGGCGGGTATGGACGTACATGTCAGATATTGCCAGGCCCGGCTGTTCTTGTTGACTGCAAAAGGGATCATTCTTGCTGGCTTCATATGATTTGGTCAGCTTGAGCAATTGGAACAAAGACTAGTGTTTCATCCCTTTCTTAAAGCGTTGTGTGTACACAGTTTGAAAGGCCGTGTTTACGGGAAGCCGTATTATTGATCCCTTCAGCAGGCTGGCCTAATTAGCCTTTGCGCCAAGCAGCTCTACTTCACTTGTTCATCATAAGTTGCTGACAAACACGGCGTATGCGTTTCGCCGACAGCCCTTATATGCGTGTTGTTCTCGATTATTATCGTTAGTCTGTTTAGGCGTAACAAAGAAAGCCAAATAATTAAATAGTTCCAGAAAGCTTTTATCCGCGCCAAGACGTGCAAATAGACGTCGCGCATGATTTAAAATCTAACTCTTTTTATTTGTTTCACTTCTAGTCCCGAAGATACTACATGCCGGAGTGGTTTTCAGCTAACAGCGAACACACGTGAGTTACCCTTTTCTCAGTGATATTTAAAGCTTTCTAAGTGTTTGTTGTGTCTGGGGTGCAGCCAAAACAATATTTTGCAATAAAAATATGAGTCAACTTTTTCCTGCAATACTGAGAGAGGTGTAGAATCTAACTGACGGACAATAAGGGAGCCAAGAGCTGATAATGGTAATTCTCAACTTCATATACAGTGAAATAACTATAGTTCATGTAAATTGGCGTGTAAAGTTGATCACGTTTGGTGCCGCAAATTATATTTAAAAAATTCAAACAGTTCCGGGTGTAAAAAACTCCAATGAACGGGCTAGTCAGGCTGCAAACATGCAGATTTTGACCCGAAATCCTCACGATACAAAAAGTACATTGTCTTGTAATACTACTGTAATAATATAAACTAGATCTCGCCATTTCAAAATGAACGTCGTATATAATAATTACGTCACGGGGTGAGTTCAGAAGACGTCCCTGTCCCTGTATAGCACGAAGTCTCTCGTGGCTAAGCATAGGTAATTGTTTACCGTTGGTAAATGGTTTCGTCGTTTAGTGGGCGTGTTATAAAGGGCGGCGACGTGCCCTAGCTGTGATACAAAGTATTGCACAAGCGAAATAAGCAAGGTGTTCTTTGAGGAAATTTTCTGGAAAGCGGCGGGAGGCTACCTCGTCTTCTCTCAACACGTTAATAGCGCGACAGTTAAGCAGAAAAAAAGCAGAGAGACAAAGAGACAGAAATAGTGCGAAGCCTGCCTACGCCTATGGTCGCATTTAAGTTAGCGTGGTTGTAAGGAGGGGTTATGGACGGACATTGCAGAAGCGTGGGTGAAGGAAAAAAAAGAAACCAAGATATTCACAATAGTTTAAGGCACCTCATTGTTAATTTCCCTCGCTAGAACACGTCGCATAAATAACCTTGTTAAAGAACGCTCCGGGGGACAGTGCAGCGTTGAGTGTAATTGATTGGCTGTCCACAGCATCGGTCCTCTGCCGACGTGGGATGCATTTATTATGCTCGCTTTATACTTAGCGTAGCAGCAGCATCAGCCTACCTTCGCGTGCAGCAGTGCGGTGGCCTCCGGGTCATCGCGAACGTTACCTAGTTGCCAAGCCAAAGGTTCATTACACAGGTGCGCGCACATCTCTAAAAACTGTGCCGAGACGCTTTTGAATAAGCAAACAAAATGTCAGTGAAGCGACGCTGACAGCGTACTGATGAGACCCCATTCATTACATGTTACTCGCATCGCTCCCAACCGAAGAGCGCCTATTTATTTGTTTGATATATTTGAGTTGCTTCACGAGCGCAGCGGTAATATTACTTCACGACCAAGCCGTCAACTGGTTCAGGAACGCTGTGCTTAACTAATGCCGGTCATATTTTGTGCAAGATTCCGTAATCAATATGCCTCTGGGGAATATTCTTGATGTATTTAAGTACAAGCATGGGTGTGTGTACAGAGGTGGGGGAGGAGGGGAGGTAGAGTATCGTAACCGCTACCCTGACTCTTCTATCTCCTTGTATGTTGCACTGTCTGCAGTTCAAAATTGGTTTACTTATTATTGTCTACACCATTTACAGAAAAGGAAATCGGCAGATCCCACGCCTAGCGGGAATCGGTTTCATGCGAAGCAGTCAGCGAGTAGTTCTATGCTGGATTTTTTAGTTTTTTTTCCGGCTTTGAGCCAAGCGTTGCGAGGTGGATCGACGTGTTTTTGTAAGTATAATAGTTGTGTGCACAACGTGGGCTTACCATGCATATCGCGAACGCTGGCGTTTAAAGGGTAACTTATAGTCTCACGTAACGTTAGCACCCACGCTAGAGCCCATAGGTCTGTATTATCTAAACAACCTGCACTTTACGGTGCGATGATGTGAATATCATACGTAACTTACGTTGGCGTATTCCTCCGTGGTCGAGTAACGCTTGAATATAGCTTGCTGAATCATAGGAACATATATGTGATGTTTACTAGAATGCTGTAAAAGAGGAACAAACACTGGAACACGTCAACCTAACATGACGCCTGTATCGTGGTAGTACATACGTAGTGTTTATTGATTTGTTATAATATTAGACAGCCAGCTACACAACCGCAATTGACGTAGCACCGACATTATGCCTGCACAGGGTGTTTTTCCAAAGCAGTTTCGAGACCTGACATGGCTCTGTGGTAGGATACCTGACTGACACGCAGAATTCTTGGGTTCGATTGCTGCTTGCATCTTAATCTTTATTCTTTGCATTCGTCTGGTGAACGCTGCCGATGTCGGTTTTTCTTAACGCTCTCGCATTTAAATTGCAATGTGTGTTCTCGCCATTTCTGGGTAGATATAAACTGTGCATCACCTGCGGCGCACACCCGCACTCCTCTGCCGCTGGTAAACGGGCATGTGCCACACGTGTCTGCAGGAAAGCTTTTAACGACGTACCAAGTTAAAGAGGCGATCACGGGAGTACCCAGACCTAGGCGGCTATATAGATAGATAGATAGATAGATAGATAGATAGATAGATTCAAACTGCCTTGGGTTCGCTAAGAAATCCTCCGCATTGAAAAACAATTTATATGTTGCTTCATTTCATTTTGCCGACGTGACAATCTGTGAAAGATGGATTTGAGGCTTGTAAGTGGGCCGTATTAACAGCCCTTTTCAATCCTGGAATCTCTGGCCACCGTAATATGCTATGATGGAGTAGAATAGGCTGGCTATGTCACGCAGTTCTAAGAAATGTTTATGTCACGCAGTTCTGGCAGCCATCATCAAATACCACTGACTGCCTTCACTCAGAAACATTGAATGCCTGCCCATACAAAAATGGGAAGAGTATATTTTAAATGTACACTTGTCGACCAGGAAACAGAAATTGCGTTAGCCTACCAATCATAATGATCGCATTTTTCATACAGTTCATCTTTCGTCATAAGACGGATGTGCGCCAGAAAAAGTGAGTAAAACCCATTACTCGCCACCGGTCCACTAAAAATGAAGAAGGCAACATTTGGCCGAACAAATAGCCGACGACGTTAGTGGAGTTGAAACAACCCTTCCTACATGCCATAGGGGACTGAAACCGGGCATGTAGGGAACAAGAAGAAGAATGATAAGAAGAAAAAGTCGCAGTTTCGCCGCAAGGGTGAAGCAATGGATGTGATAGCAAGACACAGTGGTGCTATACGAAGTGAGGCTCGCGAAGGAAACTAGCGTGCTTCAAGTGTCGAGCTGTGACACTTGATAGTTCACGCTCATCTTCTGCTTGTTTGTTTAGCGGCGTCCCTTGAGCTCGAGTGACTTTCGTACGCTCCTTAACAACAGCGCGGACATTACGGTGAAAGCTTGAAACATCCCTTCTCCCCTCACCACGAGATAAGCGCGCGAGTAGACAGCGGAAGAGCAAGGTTCTCCCTGCGCAAATAATAAAAGAAGGGAGCGAGCTGGCCGACGACTTTTAAATGCGCCCGTTGCGCTCCTCGCGCCATCTCGCTGGTAATGAAGAAACGCTTATAAGCGCCTGCCGTCTCGAAGTACTGCCAGCGGTAAAGGGTGTGTATATAACCCTCGCCGCTAGCCCCGTGAAGGATCTGCGTTTTGTGGCGTAGGGGTTAGCGCCACGCTCTGCGGAGCGAGAGGTCACTGGTTCGATTCCGCGCTTCGGAAGCATTTTTCTGAATTATTTTTTTTTTCTTTGGGACTTTTATATATATATACAAATACTTAGACATATACGGTGCATGACGGCGGCGACGGCAACGGCAAAAACCAGCCGAGACTGTCCATATAATTGCTATCGCAATAAAAGAAGAAGAAGAAGAAGCACCATAGGGTAAGATGCATTCTGGCGTAGTTTTCCTAAGACGTTAGTGGAGCGGAAGCACCCTTGCCTAGATGTCCGGTTTCAGGCTTGGCACCACTACTACCTCATCAAAGAAATCTCTCTCAAAACACCGCATGCTTCGCACGTCCCCAGGTTTTACGGTAGTGGAGCTCAAACACCCTTTTCTACACGCCTCGCACCTCCCCAGTTTCTTTTTTCGTATAAGTTGTCTAGGTTTCTACGAAGGGTTCAACACTCGCATGGTCTTACTTCTTCCAATTGCACAATATTTCACAAAATACCCGCCGTGGTTGCTTGACAGATAATGTGTCGCACTGCTAATCTTGAGGCTGACGACAGATTGCCGGTCACAGAACTCACGTTTCCATCGGGGCGACATCCCTTTCAGCCCTGGATTTTTTATTTTGCTCGGGGACTTTTTTTCTGCGTGTTTTCCTAATAGTTATGACCTCAGAAGACCACAAACGAAAAATTGAGCCAGTGGTGCAAGTATTAATGGATTTACGGACATGACATCAAATTAGGTCATCAGGGCTCAGCGATTGTGAAATGAGAAAAATAGCACATTTTTTGCGGCTATTCACTAGAGTACACAAAATGTGAACCACGTCTCCTTTTTCAGCGTGATACTAATCGAAACAGCTTCGGTACGTCAATCCGAAAATGGCGCTCACCCGCCTCAGCTGACCTGCCTCGGCGTCACCCATGACTTCGGTCAAGCTTCTTCTTTTTTGCGGCTTCCAGCTCCGCAACCATGTCACCATTTTAGTGTCAATGGCAGTGGGGATCATTGAAGAAGTATTCCCCAAAGCATGGGGCAGTTTTGATTTAAATTCCGAGGTGCTAGGGGAAATGATTTGTGATGGTGTCAATTGACACCGCCAGGGCCGAAAGGGTTAAAAAGACTAGCATTCATAGGTTTACACTGGACTTTTTCGAGGTGTACATAAAATAACCCTGCAGGTGGTCAAAAACTGATCCGGAGCCTTGCCCCGCACGACGTCGGGCTTCATGGTTATGTCGTAGCTTTGGCAATTAAGACTTTAGAAACTATTATTTTAATATTTGGTAAAACCATCCACACTTAACGGCGCTGACAGTTTATTTTGTATTCGGAAGAAAAAAAAAGAGTCCGCGAAAGTTGACCGCTAAGTTAAAAGATTTTTAAACCACTTGAAATTAGTGAATCAGTTAAATTTTTTAGGAGTTTTGTACGACTCGCTTTCGCAAATCTTTTATACACAAGGATGCAAATATAGCTTCTTGCTGCTTCATCTATGCAGGAAAAGACGCCATCAAGGCGCCAGAATTACCGACTCGTGTGTTGGTGCAGAAGGTCATACCGAAAAGAAGCGCATTATGTTTTTTCCATGTGTCTACTGCGTAACTTCACACGGAATCCTAGCAGTGAGACGCAGCGCAGGATGTTTACTCTGAAGTTGAAGTAGCGTAAGCAGCCACATTATTCGAGATTTCGGCGCTTGCGCAGGTCGTGCGTTGCACGATTCATGACATCAATTCGATCCCTACCTTATTCCACGTTGTCGAACGTGGCGACATTGGCAATATATATATTTTTCATTACTTATGTTCGATATCCGCGTCCTTACGTTCACCGTCGCCGTTTGTACATCGTGAAAAGACACCATCACTTCACGATAGACGCCGACACGGTTTTGCACCTAAAGTGGAAACCTATTTCTTGCGCTGTCAAGGTGTTCGATATGCCGGTATACGTGATGATCCCTGAATAACATAAAAGAGCATAAACACATCAATGCCATTTCAGGAACGGCTTGGTGCAACTCAGGGATGGAAAGCGCCCGAGGAAAAGCGTAGTATAGGCTAACGTACTGAAGTAGCGAGAAGTACGTGGAAGCGATACGTGCGACTAAATGATGAAAGCCTGCTGAATGATTTGCTGTGCTTTCTTCCGGTGACTGCACAGATAAATAGCGAGATTGCAGCCACGTGCACTCTTCAAACTTCGAACGCCTGAATACGTGTTTATTTTTTAAATTATGTTCTTTAAAGAAAAACACATTCTTTTTTTCAGGTAACTATACCGATTATAATATAAAATTAAGAACAGTCATACCAAGTAACGAATGAGACAAAAAGGGGTTTTCTCTGCTCCTTTATTTGTCTTTTTTTTGTGGGTATGCGGCTGAATTCACTATGTATCGTCTATTATGAAATTTGGTGTTCCCATGATTTCATGGCTATATTAGAATAGGAACCGAGTAGTACTTTCAGAGAATCGTTGTAAGCGAGAAGCGCTGTTGCGAAGTTATCAAACATGCACCAAATATATTTTTCCATGAGACGAAAGTCCAAGCTATATTTCGAGGGCACCGCTTGAATATCGTATGAAAGAGTTTATTTTAATCAAGGCAGTGGCAGATGTTCTATATGCATTCTATTACAGTAAGTCATATTTTTTATCGATAACAAGTTCTGCGCACGGCATCAAAAAAGCATACAGAAAAAAAACAGCAAAATGTCATTGACGAAGCTACCATGGCTTCTCCTGTCTCAGCGCTAGTCCTCTCATGTTTTGAATGCTGCATCAGTATTCAGGACTGAAGAAGTAGCGCATAGACGTTTTAGATTATCTGATTAACTGTAGTTTCAATTTTTACTTTCGCAACATTTGAAAAAATAAAGTAATAGCGCTTATGATGGTGCTCATCAATGGAATAAGGTCTTTTTTATTGTTCATGAATGGTGCACAAAATGAGTAGAAAAAATTGTAATGGCTACTTTTGAATACGTAAAGCATGTGCCGTTAACACGGAGGTCTTAAAGAGAACTCGCACGATGGAAGCAAGAAGAATTTTACGAAAGTCTCAAATATGGCGCCAGATATTTCCACATACAGCCGCGGTGGTACAGTGGTAGAGGTGCTCGTCTGCTAGCCCGAAAGACGCGGATTCGAGTTCGGCTGCGGCGAACGCATCTTAATGAAGGCGAAAATGCCAGAGGCTCGCACACTTTTATTTTGGTACACGTTAAACAGCACGATGTGGTCGAAATTTTCGGAGCCCTTTATTACGGCGTGCATCGGAAATTTATAGACGTTTTGGCAAGCAAAACACCCAGCAATTATTATTATTATATTATATTTAGACCACAGGACTATCGCATTACTTACCTTCCTGTGTAGCCCGTGTGTACTGACATGCACCTGCAAGGAAACATTATTTCTGTAGACTGGTATACATGAATATTTAGCATTATAACTTAACACAAATTTGCGAATGAAGAAGTGAACCTATATGGAATGTGACATTGCAGGTGTACTTTGGGACTTGTTGAACTGCAGAATAATTGAAAGGAAGGGCTGCTGTGTGGCTTAACTAAGAACGCGAACCTGTCAATATGTATGTGCTGTAAAAGTGACTCCCACCACACCGCTATGCCGACGATGCCTGCGTAATCACATGTGAAGGCGTAAGTCTGCTGAATTGTTGGTGGATTAGTCATGTGCTGCCAAGTAGCTTAACGTGCCTCTTTACTACCCTTAAAGAAAGTCTGTCATTTTTTTTCTTTTATTTCTATGTGCACATGAGAGTCAAGTACTGAAAGTAGGTAACAGTGTGTAAAATTGGGCTAGTTGGTTTAACTTCATTGTTTAAACAGCGCAAAAAGACGAAGCCACGAGAAGGAGGACTACACAGGACAGGCGCTGGACTAACAACTGTTGGGTTTATTGAGCAGAAAAGAATAAATACACGTAATCCGACTGCGTGCGCATCATCGCATTACAGATAATTGTCACTTCTTTCAAGCAGGCTAAATTCGCAGTCATGCAGACAGATAGATGGGGTGGAAATGCAAACATCATTGTTGCACTTAATGTGAAAGGCTTCTATGATTTCACGAGACCTTTGGTCAACGTGCCTGAAGATGATATGCGTGCGATTAAACAACGGTTTACACCCACAAGAACGACAATGAGCAGATAAATGTGAAGTAGGCGTGCCTTTTAAAGTGTTATTGTGCTGGCGTAGTCTCTCGTTAAGGCAGGCACCCGTCTGTCCAATATATTTCTTTCCACAAGTTAGCGGGATGTCATACACTACACCACATGCACAAGATATATATTGGGTACGATGATTGACAGAGCACAAATTTCCCCGTGACTGGCCATTCTTCTTCCTGTCTATCGCGGCACAAGCTCTTCCAACCTTACCACGCGCAGAAAAAACAACATTTACGTCATAGCCCTTAGCAATCTTCTTGAGCCTATGCGAGAGCCCATGGACATATGGGATCACAGCAACATTCTTTGGCTTTTTGGTGGCGTTGGTGCGCTGACCAGTTCGAGATGCGGACAGTTTTAATGATTTTAGCAACTTCAGCGAAATGGACGATAGGGTTGAGACAGGAAAGCCAGCATTCTTTAGCCTAGCTAATTGTTCCTTAAAGCTGACTTCAATTTTATGATAGCACGACTTTGTAAGTGCCGAGTTTAGCGAATTGTAGGCAATGCCGTTTTTAACTATCTTTGAATGCCCAGAACAATAACTAAGGAGCGATTTCTTTGAGCGCGGCGAAAAGCACCAGCATAGATGCTCCGGCTCAGCATACAAACACAGGTCTAAATACTGATGACACCAGTGTTTGGCAATTCAGACGTGAAGCGTAAACCAAGGGCATTGTCTTTGAAAATATTCATTACTTCATGAAGTCGGGAAGTTGCAGCGTTGCTCGGGAGGATGATTAGAAAATCATCGACGTAACGAAACACCTTAGTTACTAATCCCTGCACCTCCTTATCTATAGCACGGTCAACAGCAGATAGAAAAATGTTACTGAGGACAGGTGCAACTTTTGATCCAATGCATATGCCTGATTTCTGAACATACACACCACCTTCCCACGTAACAAAAGTTGCTTTTAGATAGAAACTAAGCAGTTCCAAGAAGGACTCCGCCGACACGCCGCACTTGTTCCTGAACGCAAGTTCATCGTTATGCTCGGTTATGCAATGTTTTACAGCCGTCTTGAGCCTGTCCTGAGGCATAGAGTAAAAGAGGTCCTCTACGTCAAAACTTGCCACGGAACAGGAAGCAGGGTTTTGGGAGCTCAGGTAGTTAGTAACATGGTCAGAACTAGGGATAAGGAAGGGATCTTCTATTCTGAGTGAGGAAAGGTGCCTTAGGAGGTAGCTGGAAACAACTTGTTGCCAGGAATGGCGTTCAGTAACAATGGAGCGGAAAGGAATCGCTGTTGACCGTGCTATAGATAAGGAGGTGCAGGGATTAGTAACTAAGGTGTTTCGTTACGTCGATGATTTTCTAATCATCCTCCCGAGCAACGCTGCAACTTCCCGACTTCATGAAGTAATGAATATTTTCAAAGACAATGCCCTTGGTTTACGCTTCACGTCTGAATTGCCAAACAATGGTGTCATTCAGTATTTAGACCTGTGTTTGTATGCTGAGCCGGAGCATCTATGCTGGTGCTTTTCGCCGCGCTCAAAGAAATCGCTCCTTAGTTATTGTTCTGGGCATTCAAAGATAGTTAAAAACGGCATTGCCTACAATTCGCTAAACTCGGCACTTACAAAGTCGTGCTATCATAAAATTGAAGTCAGCTTTAAGGAACAATTAGCTAGGCTAAAGAATGCTGGCTTTCCTGTCTCAACCCTATCGTCCATTTCGCTGAAGTTGCTAAAATCATTAAAACTGTCCGCATCTCGAACTGGTCAGCGCACCAACGCCACCAAAAAGCCAAAGAATGTTGCTGTGATCCCATATGTCCATGGGCTCTCGCATAGGCTCAAGAAGATTGCTAAGGGCTATGACGTAAATGTTGTTTTTTCTGCGCGTGGTAAGGTTGGAAGAGCTTGTGCCGCGATAGACAGGAAGAAGAATGGCCAGTCACGGGGAAATTGTGCTCTGTCAATCATCGTACCCGATATGTATCTTGTGCATGTGGTGTAGTGTATGACATCCCGCTAACTTGTGGAAAGAAATATATTGGACAGACGGGTGCCTGCCTTAACGAGAGACTACGCCAGCACAATAACACTTTAAAAGGCACGCCTACTTCACATTTATCTGCTCATTGTCGTTCTTGTGGGTGTAAACCGTTGTTTAATCGCACGCATATCATCTTCAGGCACGTTGACCAAAGGTCTCGTGAAATCATAGAAGCCTTTCACATTAAGTGCAACAATGATGTTTGCATTTCCACCCCATCTATCTGTCTGCATGACTGCGAATTTAGCCTGCTTGAAAGAAGTGACAATTATCTGTAATGCGATGATGCGCACGCAGTCGGATTACGTGTATTTATTCTTTTCTGCTCAATAAACCCAACAGTTGTTAGTCCAGCGCCTGTCCTGTGTAGTCCTCCTTCTCGTGGCTTCGTCTTTTTGCGCTGTTTAAACAATGAAAGTAGGTACTTTGCTATTCTGCAAAACGACGATATTATCAGGGCATGCCTCCTTTGCTGACATTTTTTTCACGAATACTTTTCATTCATAATCACTTTAGAACGTATGTTTTGGAGGAAACATTGACAAATGTCGCTTGTGATGGGAAGCGATCAAAATGGCGACTACAAACAAGCCGATACGTAGTTTCACCGTTGCGTTTGCTTTGACGAGTCTGTACTTGACGGAAAATATTTAAAGAACCAAAAAAGAAATGTAAAATGCGATTTCCAAAAGGAACGCCTGGCGCATGTATGACAGTCTTGGTTAAGTGCAAAGTCATGTCTCAGATCGCCTTATAAACGGCAGTTGACGAACAACCTGTAATAGCTATCACTGCTGTGCTTACAGAATAAGGTAAAATAACATAAATATGCAGCATTCACGAGACAGGAGGATCAGGAAAGAAAACGTGCTAATGTAAGTGTGATCGCAAAAGTGAGTCACAGGTATTGAAAGTGCATGGCGATAGAATTTTACGTAGGGCAATTTCCTTTTTATTGAAGCGTCAGCGGCAGCACGCGTTTTGTGTGTTCTAACGTCGTGAGTGTGCTCTAACCACGTTTATGAAAACTAACAGACAATCAAAACCAAGGAAAGTATAGGGGATCTGATTCGTAGTAAATGTGATATAAAAATGCCAATAAATTAATGTGGACGAAAAGACAACTTGCCGCCGGCAGGACCGAATCTGCAATTTTCGAATAACGTATCCGAGGCTCTACAAATTGAGCTGCAGTGACGGTCGTCCTCCAGTCCACTTTATAGGGTATATCTGTTCATTTAAACCTGAGAGTATTAGTCCGTATTATTACGGAGTATTAGTATTAGTCCGGAGTCAGGAGTATAGTCCGGAGTACGAGTATTAGCGCCGTTCGTAGCCATGACGGCTAGTGTGGAACACTGTTTCCACCGGTGTCACCATAAGGGGGGTCGAGCGCCACCTCCGGATATTATTAATAAAGTTATTTGCCTGCCTGCCTGCCTGCCTCTTTTTGCCGGCTGGCGTCACGTAGCACGTGATCAAGGTGGCCACTGACCAATAATTCCTCGCATACTACGTGAAGGCATCTAGTATGCCTGAACGAGACCTTTGCTATGAATGAAAGAAATGTGGAGAATTTAAGGCCCGTTGTTTTTTTTTTTTTTGATAGACACAACGTTAATAAACTCTAACAGACAATCAAGCCAAGGAAGGTATAGGAGATATTATTTGTAGCAATTTTGATATAAAGGTGAACAAATAAAAGTTGTGACGTAATTTCTTGGCGCGTCGACTTCCCGGAGCGTCGTGGAACGCCAAGGGTAGAGCGTCAAAGAGTAGCGGGCGCCAAGCAGCCAAACTCCGTGCAAGCGCGACCTCGTGTCCCGTGGCTACCAGTGACACTGAGTCTTGCTTGCTCGCTTGCTTTGTCGTTTTCCTCTGTTCGCTACAGAGTGAACGAAACAAATATTTTTGCCGTCGGCAGGGACCGAACCTGCGGCCTTCGAATAGCGGGTCCCCCGCTCTACCAATTTGGCTAAGGTGGCGGTCATCCTCCTGTCCACTTTATTGGGTATATCGGTACAAACCCCTTTTAGGGTGTTCTAACCACGATAACCAAGTTTGGTCGCACTGGCGAATATGTCTATCGGTGTACTTCTGTCGGCGTAAAAATTAAAATTTATGCGATAACAAAGTTACGTTGGGAGTGGACACACATCTTTGTATTGTTTCTGTCGCATTAGTTGAATTGTATACCCTCGAATATCGTCCGCCGCGGTGGTGTAGCGGTTACGGTGCTCGGCTACTGACCTGAAGGTCGCGGGTTCGACCCCGGCCGCGTCGGTCGCATTTCGATGGAGGCGAAATGGTAGAGGCCCGTGTACTGTGAGATGGCAGTGCACGTTAAAGAACACCAGATGTCCAAAATTTCCTGAGCCCTCCACTACGGCATCTCTCATAATCATATCGTGGTTTGGAACGTAAAACACTAGATAATATTATTAACCTGAAATATCCTTGACTAACTAGCCCAAGCAACCACTAAGTTAATTACTGCCCAGTCATCTTGCGCGGGTTAGTTAGTGTTCCTGCTGAGATAATTGTGTTGCTGCGTGCAGAATTGCGGTGAATGTCATTCTGAATTCCAGTACTTGTTTCTTTGGAATCTCTGCGACGCTGATGGCTTTAATCTCGTGCACCATCGAGTTGTGACACCAGCAGCGCCAGTGACATGCTCCCCCTACGCGGCCTCATTATTGTCGGCCTACTCTGCTGTCGGTTTAATTTGTTGTCCTTCGGGCGAATCCGAAATCTTTTGCTGCAGATTGCTCCGCCACTCCTTGTCCTAGAGGCCTTTCATCACTCCACGCGTATACTATATATAGATTCGCATTTGTGCTGTTGATGCGTGGACCACATGGTGGAGACACTGTCGTGAGCCCGCCCCCCACGCCGTCTCTGTAATACATTTTGCAATGTAGCTCAGAGTCACCGGTGAACCCGGAAGACTGGAGGGAATACGAATGCTGGGGCAGCTCATTACGAGGCGCACGGCACGCGGGGCAGGGTTGCCCGCCGTTTCACCTATGCTTAATCACTCCAATGACACAGCGTCCCAGCGGATGCCTTCTTTGCCGCTTTTCGTCGACTGACAAGCTATAGCCGAGGAAGTTAAGCGCACAGGAATACGAAGGGCAGTTAGTAAGTTTGAATTAGTTACGCGAGATATATTGTACGCTGCCAAGAGTAATACGGTTACTGACCTCGTGACAGGCGGCACCCTGTTTGTTTCAGTTTTTCGGCAAGAAACGGGTCAACGTTCACTGATCGAAGTTGAGAGTTCGGTGTTCCGTGATGTATATGTGGGAAAGCAAACTAAAGCTACCATTGCCTCACTGTGCGACTTTATGTAGATTGCTCTCAATTTTGGGAACATGATTGATAAATAACTTTACATTTATGTCGATGAAAGTGAGGAAGCTATAAGGCATTGCATTTGAAAGCAAGCAAACGTTTTGCCGTGCATAGTTGCACGGGTATCACGGACTTTTATAGTCTTCTAGTGTAGGTGATAGTGGTGAGCAAACTCGTCCGAGTGGCTTGAGCACGTCAGGCGTGACATCATAAGCGACATAATAGTGAGGTTCGTTGGCATATGCTCCATTCTTCTTCAAAATGCCTGGCGTTGTTTTAGTTAATCTCTAACTGTTTGATATCGTAAGCCATACAAATAACACAGGGACTCGCGAAACCCTCCAGGATAAATATCACCGCTAAAGTTAGTGACTGACAAGTTACAAAGTATTGAGGGAGCAAAGGCTTGTGAAGTTTTAAACAAGAAAGTATACTGAAAATGTTTCTAGGACTGCATGAGCTTCCTACAGCAATGGTTGTGCATGCGTAGTTAGTTATTGCTTGTTCGTGCTTAATAAAGAATGAAACTTCGTTCTTCCAAACCAGTCATGCGCTCAGCAAAGAATGGCACCTTTTCAGAATGGCACCTAGGAGACTTTTAGGGGCGAAGCTCCTTAAGGCGGCACCCGTTCGTCCCTCGTAGTCGTAGTCGTAGTCCGTAACCAGTCTTACGCTTTGACCTCCAAGGCGGTGCCCGTGGGAGATTTTTCCTGTGCGTTGTTGAACAATAAAAAATTCGCAGCGGTACCTAAAAGCCGACTTCTTCTGTCTCTCATTCCCATTAGCAGCCATTCTTTACCTCCAAGGTAGTGCCTGGTGAGATTTCTCCTGTGCGTGATTAAACAATAAAAATTTTGTTCAAAACGCCGTTTATTGATGAAATAAACCAACGAAAGACGCCAGATGTTTTGTAAAAGCAAAACGAAAGAACGCCAGATGTTTCTAAAGCAAAAGGAAAAGACGCCAGCTGCTTAACGAAAGACGCCAGATGTTTTCTAAAGCAATGGTTTTCTAAACAATGAAAATTCGCAGCGTACATGTAAAATTAAAGTGAGCTGCAAGTCGTCATAACTCATCGAACCTTTAGTATAAACGCGCCCTATCTCACGTTGGTGATGATGTACTGGGCAGAATTCACGGAAGATTCACGGTTTACCGATGAACCTCCGCAGCTTCGCCCACTCATCATCATTCACTCCGTGGATATGCTGTGATTTTTTACTTTAAAGTGGAGTTTGGCGAAAATAAATGAAATATAAATTAAAAAGAACTATGCCCTGCCTGCACTACCTAAGTATCGCAGGCCAAAATCGATAAATTAGATAAAAGAACAAAATGTACTAAAATTTCTATTAAAATTAAAAATAGAAAATAAAAAAAGTAACAGTTTGATCCCCCCACCCAGCGAAGCCACCTCCAAGGGCATAATTCTCTAGACTACATACTACGGTTTCTCTTCATCTTGACTTACAACTGCTTTGATACAATGGATCTCCGATGAGCTCGTCTTGACTAACAAGTCTTCTATTCTTTCCTTTTCCTGTTGTCTCTCTTGTGTGGGCTTTCCATTCCTCTCTTTGTTGGGTCACACTGCTGGAGAGATGGGTCCGTGTTGAGCTTGTCCTCCAGTATGTCCTTTTGAGGCCTACTGTAAAACTCGTCAAACTGATAAGTGACTGAACAGGATTTATTTGAATACAGGTTAGTTGTTATGGTTTTCTTTTTCTTTTTTTATGACTTTTATTTACTACCCTGGCTCCTCCCTAACTCCACCGGCTCTTACAAAGGTATTGGCCTCGAGGAGTTACGGAGTCGCCCTCTATCGGACGCGCCTCGATTGCGTGCTAGGCAGGATACCGCCGGCGCGCTCCCCATAGGTTTTGCTGTCGGCGCTCCACAAAAACAACTCGCGGAAGCCCTCCAGGGCATTTCTGTGAATACTTTCGAAATGAACTGTGTTCTTTACTGTCAAAATAATCATTTTCGACGAACTGAAAGCACAAGATAGTCTACAGTCGCTGTCTCTTTGCACAAAACCGAGCACCCGCTTCACGCTGTCACCGCGTTGTAGACCCCTGAACCGGCTTCTTGCGTGAAAGGTAGTCACTCGCTGAGTGCAAACTATGTGAAATATCTCGTTAGAGTAGACTGCCTGTACAACCAAACGGAGCATAGCAGAAAGAAGCCTCAAGCCATGGCGATCACACGGGTTCGCGACGACTGACGGTGCCTCTGCATCTATGAGCGTCTGCATGTATGTTCGTACTGATGGTTTCGCTCTTGCTACGAGCGCGTTTTGGCACCGCGCTGTGAACTTTAGACCGAAAAATATGAGAATTTGTGAGTAAACAAACAACTACTGTTGCGCGGACGCTATCAGAGCAGTTCAAAAACAATTTCCTTACAACTGCGGCTTCGGTGCGCATGTCAACTTTGTGATCTGCCGTCCCGACGATTCAGTGTTTTTTTTTTCTTTTTCGGTCTAAATTCGGGTACGTTTCGGGTATGTCATTTGACAAGTTGTCTCGCACGTATTGATCGGTCTTTTCAGCGGGCAAATGCCGCTGCTTCTGTTTCTTTATTCAGCGCATTCGTTTCGTTTGGTGCTCACACAAAACGTGAGCAAATGCGACGCCTTTTTTTAATGCTCCTTAATTATCGTTCCGTTTGCATTTCAGTGAACTTGCCGCTCTCTGTCATCAACAAGTTCATAGACCAAAGCTTCACCACTTCGAGATTGCAGGTGGAAGGAGAACCAGTCTACGAGACCGAGCATGTAGTAGCATGCGACGCCTAGGAAAAGAATGAAAAATACAGTAACGTTTGCCAGACTTGTTCTGCAAAACGTCGGCTGTGAACTAGGACCCACATGAACTTGAAATAGCGGTGAATAAAATAGAAGGTATTGCAGCAACCAGCAGCCGCGAAACAGGATAGTAATTATTTGGCGTGTACCCCAGCAATTTTGGCAGCAGTGTCGTGTAGGGTGGCATCTTTCCCACGTAAATAAATGAGGCTCCAAGAAAATACATGGGGTTGGCCGGTGGGCCGATCATCGGTGGGCCGATCACGGAGGCAATGCAAAATTTGTTTCTTATGAAGCAATGCATGCCTCATCAAATGGGAAGGTTGCCCGTCGGCGTCCCGCGTCTGCAGCGTCAACACGAGTGATGGAAAAAATAGTCGTCACGTGATGGTGTCACCATATGATGTCATCATGACGTCACAGATCGCCAAAATATGTAGCGTCATTATGACGTCACATGATGTATTCACACGTCATGGTCGCTTTGCATTGCCTCCGTGATCGGTCACGGAGGCCGTGCAAATCCGCGTTAGGTGCAGAACGCTTTAGGAGGGGGGCGCGGGAGAATCAGTGCATCGACTGACAAGAAGATTTATTTCGCCATCTAGTCATCTTTAACGAATGCATAAGGGACCCTGTGCGTTTTTTAATTCAACGTATCTAAACAATGACTTGCGCATCTGCAGCCGATTTTGTGGACGCTGAGCATGGGGCCGACGATCAAGAGGTCGCATTGGAGGGTTCTGAGATGGCATCACACGTGGTAAAAGGTAGCGCTTTTACCATCCTGTGGCAGATAAGCATCATTTACCGGCGGGAAGCGCGCTCGAGTCCTCGTCTCAGTGCGCGCTGTCTGCTACTCACCGAACATCGCAGGCCCGACGCAGTAACAAAAGCCTTCGTCGCGGAAGTGCTTGTTGCACAGAAGACTCGTAGCGGATGGCTACTTGCCGGTTCTTAGCTTTACAACCCATGCTTCACGCTGTTTCTTGTCCCGCGGTTACCAGTGCAGGCTGACACTGAGCTCCTTTGCGTAAGCGCGGCACTGCGGCACCGAGCGGTAGAGCCCCATGTTCGTCGCCTTCGGAGGCAGCCACTCTATTACAATGGTGTCAATTGAGTAGAAAATGAGAGAAAACTTCTGTATTTGAACAGACCGCAGCGCATGTGGTACTTGAAACTCGTTTTCAAAGCACGCGGCTGCGCTCCACAAGCAGCCGACGCGGCCGCTGAGACCACGTGATCCAGCCAAGCACGTCACGCCGACGGTGGCGCCGGCGTTTCCAGTGGTGGGCCTCGAGGCCAATTGAGAGGTGATATTAATATCATAACGATATAAAGATGTACTGTATCGGCTTCAAAGCACTTCAATACAACTACTTGTAGTATAATTACACAAGTTCAAGAATGTAATATATTATTATCAGATCGCAATAGAGATGCACTGTATCGGCTTCAAATTGCATCTATACAAGCACATGTAGTATAATCACACAAAGTCAATCATGTAATAATTGCCAATTTAGCCAGGCCGCGTTAGTGGCAAGGATTGATAACAATATGTCCAGTACATATTTGGTCCGTTTGTTTTTCTTATCTTCTTGTTCATTTTCATGTTTTTTCCTCCCTTCTTTCATCGTTTTCCTTCTATTCTTTCTTCTTCTCTTTTTGATCCCTCTTTTTCTTTCTTTTTTTTCGTTTCATTTTCTCTCTTTTTTTCTTTTGTATTATTTTTTGTTCTCTCTCTTTTCGTGTCTTTTTATTATTGTTATTATTTTTAAACATTTTTTTTCTCTTTTCTTTTTCTCTCCCTCTTTTTTTCCCCCGAGATTATAAGGGAGATATGAAGTGAAACTATATTTGCTGACATCGTCTTTTTCTCTAGGTAAAGAACCCTTTTTCCCGTTTTGTTTAAAAGAGGATATGGCAGATGATTATACGTTAGTGAAAAAAAATTTTTTTTCTAATTAATAATAGCTTCTCCAGAGGAGGAACATGCCACAAAGTGTGGGTGTATAACCAGTGGGATTTTTTTTAGGGGCCGATTTCGAGAGAGTTGTTTTAACCGATTCCTCTCTCGTCGATAGCGGTGTGCCCCTACTGGTGAGGATTTCTTCTGGATGTCTTTCATGGATGCATCCTTATGTGGAATTCAGCTGGTAGAGAATTTGGGTGGTATCCTTTATCTTCCTGTTGCACCGTGCTGCATCCCTGTTGTGGGAAATATATTGATGGAGCCATTGGCCTCCCCTCCATTTATTTTGTGGGAAGGACACTCTTCTTTGTTATCCCGGGTGGGAGCCCATAATGGTCTCACTTGGGAATTCTCCCTCTGTATGTACACCACCGAAAGCCACCCTCCTCTTACGACGAAATCCCCTCTTAGAGAGAGTAAGTTGGCCGAATGTGGTTGTAATATTTGGCTTTTGAATTGGTACCCGATTTAAATTTTTGCATTTATTTCCTCCAAAATTTTAAGTGCCTTTTCGTTGCTGAACATATGTGTCTTTTTTTCGATCAAGTTGTTTCCAAACTCTACTTTCAATTTGCCTTGGTATTTTTTCGTTAGGGTACACTCAGTTAGATAGTGGTCAGATGATGTGGCCGGTTGATGGCATGCACATACATTGTTGTTTCTAATTTTGAACCGGTGGAGGTAGTGGGGGAATCGGCCGTGACCGCTTAAGAACTGCGAACTTAAATGGTTCGCGATATATCCTTTCGGTTGACCCACCAATGTGGGGATCCAAGTAAAGATGTAGCTACTAGAATTTTTTCTAATGTTCCAATCGTTAATCCATCTTCTTTTAGCTTCCTTCTCTAATTCTTTTGATACAAAATTTTTTGTGACCGGGATTGATATGAATTCTCCGTATGCCCCCGCTTTTGCTGCCAATTCGTCAGCCAATTCATTTCCGGTAATCCCACTATGTCCTTTAACGTGGGTGAGAATTAGTTTATCATTTATATTTATTTCTTTAATTAAACTTTTTGCTTTATCAATTAATGGATTGGCGTTTCCAGAGTTGCTAATAGCTTGTAAAGTGGATAAACTAATTGTAAGCATTTGGTATGTTTTTGTTTTGTTTTGTGTATTAATAAACTCCAATGCTTTAATGATTGCTGAGACTTCCGCTTCAAAGTTATTCGAGTAGTCTGGTAGCTTGAATTGTTTAGTCTCTAGAATCTTGTTATTTGAGTCAATCACCACGCGCGCTGCCCCCGTAGCATTCTCCGTACTGGAGCCATCTGTGTATATGTTAATATCAGCGTTAGGGAATACCTCTTTTTTGGTATTCGAAACTTAATTTCTCAGCTGGGTGTGTTTTCCATAGATCTGTTTTTGTTGATATGTCTCGTGAGTTAAAAATTACATTCTTTTTTTCCCATTTAAATTGCTTATCGTTATGTAGAATATTGTAGAGTTCTACTTCCTCCTCAATTCTAAGTTGGATCGGGGTTATGCTAGCCAGGGCATTTAATGCATTATTTGATACTGTTCTGTAGGACTTTGTGATAGTGATGAGCGGAATTCTTTGAATTGCTTTGAGCTTTTTTTGGACTACTAACGTGTTCTTATACCAAACTGGTGCTCCTAAGTAATGATTCTTTCTATGCCTCTCGTGTATATTTTATGTAACTGACTTGATTTTATTCGCCTATTTCTACCCGTAAACTTATTCAGACTCATCGATAGGTTAGACACTTTTTCTTTAAGATATTTTATGTGTGGGAGGAAGGACATTTTTTCGTCTATGATTACTCCCAGAATGTTTAGCTGGGGTTCCATTTTAATTTTATTCATCCCAAGGCGTAATATGGGTGGACTTCGTTTGTACTTCCCTCGCGTGATTAAATATTTAGTTTTCTCTGTGTTGAATTTTATTTCCTTCCTCTCTCCCCATTCATATACAACTTCTAATGCCTGATTTGCTTTCGTTTGGATTTGCCATTTTGAAGCTCCCTTTATTATTATTGTGAGATCATCGGCAAAAGCTTGGACATGTACGTCTTCTGGGAACTTACTTTCTAAGAGATCTGCCATTGTGATATTACATAATAGTGGACACAACGGTGAACCTTGTGGTGTACCTTTTTCTAATTTATACCTTAAGATTATTTCTCCATTTTTATAGATAATGCTCCTCCCTTGCATAATTGCTAGAATTACTTTTAGTATACTTGCTGGGCATTTCTTATTTATTAGATATTGCGATACAAATTTTTCTTGAATACCATTAAAAGCATTTTTAATGTCAATAGATATTACCAAAGCTGACTGGTGGTCTAATAATGCTTGATTGATTTTCTGTTTTATCTTCATTAAAGCGTTGGTTGTTGATGCTGAATGTTTAAATCCGTATTGATTTTTATTCAAATGTCCCTCTTTATTTAAATGAAAGTACAATATAACTTTTAGTAATTTCTCCAGTATTTTTCCAAATATCGAATTAATGGCTATGGCTCTAAAATGATTTGGGCTTTTTAATTCTTTATTTTTGGGAATGAGAATTACTTTAGATTCCTTCCATCTGGCTGGAAAAAACCCGTGTTTAATACAAGCGTTGAACAGATTCGTGAAAAATACCCGATATGTGCTGAATAATAGTTGGATTAATTGAGTCCTGATTTCATCTGGTCCCGGTGCCGTGTCATGCTTTAAGTTCTTTATTACATCGCCTATTTCTTTTGCAGTAAAGTCAACATCGTTATAGGAGTCTTCGACTGATTTATCTCTTTTGCTTACCTTCGGACTAATATTAATTGAGTTTTCCTCAATTGTATACAACTCTTTTAGAATTATTTCTATAGTTTCTTCCAATGTTGTGGTGTAGGTTCCATCCTGTTTTTTCATACTTTTATTGATTACTTTTTCTTTGATTTGCTCTCTCGCTATCTTATAGGCTATATTAAATGGATTTTTGGTAGTCTCTGAGATTACTTTCTCCCAACTATCGGCTTTAGCTTTAGCCAAGTTCTCCACGTGCGAATCGTGCTCCTTGTAGTATTGACTTTTATAGAAGTCTCTAATCTCCCCTCTGCTTTTTTGGTATCTTTTTCTCATAGCTTTGACTTTCTTCCTCTGTATTTCTAAGTCTGTGGACCACCAGATCTTGTTCGGCTTCTTCTCCCTATTTATTCTTTTCGTGTGTTTTTTATATAATTATATAATTCCTGTAGCTTATTATAAAATTTATTGAGCAATTTCTCTATGTCTTCCTCATTTTTGAGTTCTGATTCTTTATCCCAATTTATTTCCATGAATTCTTTTTCCGCTGCTTCTTGCCCTTTCTTTGTTAGTTTATATTTTGGATAATGCTTCTCTTTAAAAAGTTTTACTTCTATATATTTGTGATCGCTGTTCGACCTTCTACTTGAAACTTCCCAGTCCTGAAGAACTTCAAAGATTTTCGTTGATGCTATCCTAACATCTATCCAACACTTTGCTCTGCTAGTTTCGAAGGTCGGCTCTGAATGTTTGTTTTTATTATCATCAGATTGTTCCTCAAGACAAATTCTTCCAGTTCCTCTCCTCTCCGATCTGTGATACTCCCCCCCCCCCCCAAATTTTATTTTTTGCATCAAAGTCCCCCCCCCCCCAATTATTATGTTTTTTGTCGGCAATTTAATAATAATATCTTCTATTTTTGTTATTGTCGCACCTATCGGCTCCATTGGTGGAAGTAACAATTAATAATTAAAATGTCCCCATGCTTTGTCTTTAAACTTATTGCAATTAGTTTATCTTTAACCAAAATTGGAAAGAAAACACTGTTATTCTTGTGTACAATGATCCCTGTTTTCGGATTATTGTTGCTTGCTATTATTTTATGTTTCATGGGAAATCCGATTATTTTTCCTTTTAGATGATATGGTTCCTGTATAATGGAGATGTCGCGCTCCTCTTCTCTGTGGTAAATTTTAACGCTTCTGATGCTTTAAAGCATCTTGCTAAGTTAACTTGGACGAGTTTTAGTTCTTGTGTCAAGACGTTTATTAGCGGCCACTCGGCGACGGAGACAGTCAAAAGCGGGGCCGACTCTCTGCACGAGGAACGTGCTCTCAGACAAGAGGTGACCCACTAGAAGGCGCTCGAGAGGACGACCCATTACCGACTACGAACGCTTCGCTACAGTTCGATGGGTTCGATCAGGTAGTTGACCGGGGATGTGCGTTCCACGACACGGTAAGGGCCTTCGTATTTGGGCAGTAGTTTGGAAGAGAGGCCAGTTGCGGTGGTCGGGACCGAGAGCCACACGAGAGCTCCAGGGAGGAACGTGGACTCAGAAGTGGTGGTGTCACCGCGAATGCTCTTCTGCCGCTCTTGTTCGTGCGTTGTAAAGGTCTTCGCAAGCTCGCGGCATTCTTCAGCAAGCCTGGCTGTGTCCGAAATAGGCGCACATTCAGATTGATCTGGCTTGTAGGGAAGGATGGTGTCGATTGTGTGCGACGGGTGCCTGCCGTACAATAAGAAAAATGGCGAGAAACCAGTAGTGCTCTGAGAGGCGGTATTGTAGGCGTACGTGACGAAGGGCAGAATGGCATCCCAATTTGTGTGGTCGGCGGCGACGTACATCGAGAGCATGTCGCCGAGCGTGCGGTTAAATCGTTCGGTGAGGCCATTCGTCTGCGGGTGGTAAGCAGTAGCTTTGCGGTGAACAACGTTGCACTCTTTGAGAATGGCTTCCACGACTTCCGTCAAGAAGAGACGGCCTCGATCACTGAGCAGCTCCTGGGGTGGACCGTGACGCAGCATGAATCGGTGGAGCAGGAAGGACGCCACATCGCGCGCTGCAGCCGCAGGGAGGGCGGCAGTTTCAGCGTATCGCGTGAGGTGGTCTACAGCGACGATGACCCAGCGGTTACCAGCGGATGTCAGAGGAAGTGGCCCATACAGATCGATGCCAACGCGCCCAAACGGTCGGTCAGGGCAAGGTAGAGGGTGCAGACCTGCCGGCGACAGGTGCGTTGAAGTTTTGCGGCGCTGGCAGTCGATGCAGGAGCGAACGAACTTCTGCACGTAGCGGTACATACCTCGCCAAAAGTACCGTTGGCGAATGCGGTGGTAGGTTTTCGCTACGCCAGAGTGTGCACACTGCGGATCATAGTGGAACGACTCGCATATGTCAGAATGCAGACTGCGGGGTATTACTAGTAGCCACCGGCGGCCGTCGCCGTTGTAATTGCGTCGATGGAGCAGGTCGTCGCGAACGCCGAAATGGTGGGCTTGACGACGCAACGCGCGAGTGGATGGTGTGGCCGACGGATTAGTCAGTAAGTCTATCAGTGAGGCAATCTATTGGTCCTTGCGCTGTTCGGTAGCAATGGTGTGAATGTCGATGGAAGAAACGGCAAAGTGAGACACTGAGCTGTGGGCATTTTCGTCAGGCAAGGGAGAGCGCGACAGGGCGTCGGCGTCAGCATGCTGGCGTCCGTTGCGGTACAGCACGCGGATGTCGTAGTCTTGCAGGCGAAGTGCCCAACGGGCGAGACGGCCTGAGGGATCCTTCAACGACGACAACCAGCACAGTGCATGATGGTCGGTGACAACATCAAATGGGCGACCATACAAATAAGGCCGAAACTTCGCAAGGGCCCAAATGATTGCCAAGCATTCTTTCTCCGTGACGGTGTAGTTGGTCTGGGCTTTAGTAAGCGTACGGCTTGCATATGCCACGACATATTCTGGGAACCCAGCTTTGCGCTGCGCAAGGACAGCGCCGAGGCCAACACCGCTGGCGTCCGTGTGTATTTACTCGATTCTACCGCGCCCTCGATTGTAACGCGCACCCGTTTTCCGCGACCAAAAAAAAAGTAATACATCGATTGTAACGCGCACCCATTTTTGTGAGAGAAAAGAACAAAAAAATCCGTAGGAGTCAAACTTCGCACATTCGGAAGAACAAGTATTTGGGTTTTAAAGAACTAAAGTTTCAAAAAAGTAAAACACAGTCAAAAAGCGGGCCTTGCCGCTAAAACTATCACCACTACGGCGGCGATACGAGTCGCGTAATGGATCAGTCCTCGTCGCTGTCGGACAACTCCTTGTCGCTGTCAACGCTCCTCGATTTCGGGAAACCGGCCCTGCTTTGGTCCAATGAAACCTTTTCGTGAAGCTTTGCTGTAAAAAATCTGCTTCTGTTTGCGCAGTCTCGCACGCACGTTTCGGGAACTCCGCACTATATCCGAACGACCGCGATGCGGCACGATTTCCGTCCGTCTCTCTGCACATGTAATAGCTATTCTTTTAAATGCGGCATCGTGGTACACTCGTCGAGTATTTGGAGTCGGCACTTCCATGCCGTCGATGCGAACGCAGAACGGGATGACAATCTCCTCAGCACAGTGCACACGTACGAACTGAAAAAATGGAAGAAATCGTAGGAGGCGGCCATTTTGAAATGTCGATGGCAATACGATAACCGATTTTTTTTTTGGTACTCGATTCTAACGCGCATGCGATTTTTGGACTCGTTTTTCCGGAAAAAAGGTGCGCGTTAGATTCGAGTAAATACGGTACCTCTGTAGGGGCCGTTGGGCCGTAGTTGCGTAGTATGGGAGGAGACGTCAACAAACGACGGAGCTTTGCGAAAGCGTCGTCGCACTGTGACGACCACGAATTGAGGGGCCCGTTGCTGCCAAGGAGCTTCGTCAGCGGCGATATGATAGTCGCGAAGTTTCGGATAAAGCGCCGAAAGTAGGAGCATAATCCTACGAAACTACGCAGTTCCTTGACGGACGTAGGCTTGGGGAACTCTGTCAAGGCCCGAAGCTTGGCTGGATCAGGGAGAATTCCGTCCTTGGACACGACGTATCCTAGTATCGTCAGTTGCCGTGCTGCAAATCGGCACTTCTTTAGATTCAGTTGTAGCCCGGCCTCGCTTAAACGCGTCAAAACATGCCGGAGGCGTTGAAGATGCGTGGAGAAGTCCGGGGCGAAAACGACGACGTCGTCGAGGTAGCACAGGCACGTGTGCCATTTCAAGTTGCGCAGAACGGTATCCATCATGCGCTCAAAGGTCGCGGGCGCATTGCACAGCCCAAACGGCATGACGTTAAACTCGTACAAGCCGTCGGGTGTGACAAACGCTGTCTTCGGTCGAGCGTCATCAGCCATGGGGACTTACCAGTACCCTGAGCGCAAATCGAGCGATGAAAAAAATTCTGCTCCTTGCAGGCTGTCAATGGCGTCGTCTATTCGAGGTAGGGGATAAACGTCCTTACGGGTAATCTTATTGAGTCGTCGGTAGTCCACACAGAACCGCACAGAGCCGTCCTTCTTCGCAACGAGAACGACAGGAGATGCCCACGGGCTGTTGGAGGGTTGAATAACACCGCGGCGAAGCATGTCTTCGACTTGCTCGTTAATTACACGACGCTCTACTGGCGATACGCGATATGGACGTTGCCGCAGTGGTGGTTGGGTGCCAGTGTCGATGTGATGCGTGACAGCAGACGTGCGGCCGAGAGAAGTTTGCGCGACATCGAACGAAGAACGAAATTCTTCCAACAGGCATAGAAGCTGGGAACGCTCTACCGATGTAAGGTTGTCAGCAATCGAGGAACCAAACACATCAGCGGGTGACGAATCAGATGTGGAGACAGCACTGAGCGAACGGGGGCTGGTGCATTGCGTGTCACCCGGTGCGTCCATAACTTGTGCGTCTTCGAGGGCTTCCGCTGTGCCGAGACATTCCCCTCGCACCAATGTAACAATGTACGGGGATGGATTCGTAACAAAAATATCGGTGTCGCCCTGAGTGACTTGCACGGTCGCAAATGGCACCATCAAGCCTTTCCTGCTGAAAACGCGGTCAGATGGAGAAAGGAGTGCAACGGTGTCAGCGAGACCGGTGCAATAGACTGATACAGCCGTTGACGCGTTTGCAGGAAGTATGGTGTCGTCTTTGACGAGTACCTTGGTCGCAGCCGGTAGACTGTCCGCCGGCGTCAAATCTGGGAATGGTGAGAGCTCTATTTCGGCTGGTGCGCACCGAATTACGGCGTCGTGACGTGCGAGAAAATCTCATCCCAGGATGACGTCGTGGGAGCATGAACAAATTATGATGAATTCGACAGCGTACAGAGCGTCCTGAATCATGACACGGGCGGTGCACACCGCTGTGTCACCTCCACCAAATTGTCAAGACGTTTATTAGCGGGCACTCGGCGACGGAGACAGTCAAAAGCGGGGCCGACTCTCTGCACGAGGAACGTGCTCTCAGACAAGAGGCGACCCACTAGAAGGCGCTCGAGAGGACGACCCATTACCGACTACGAACGCTTCGCTACACTTGGTAGTTGCCTTTAATAACCTTACCCTCCATTTTTTATTAATGTAACTACTGACCAACTCACTTGGCTGGTTCTTCAAAAAGATGGATAAAGTATAGAAAGTGTAGACATAAACGATTACAAGTATCAAGTTAAAAAGCGCTCTTGTGAATTAGCCTGTACTGGGCTAGCCCTCTGCTAATTCCAACTGTCTTAGGATTTTTGCTCGCTCTTGCTCCTTCTTCTCCTGATAAGTAGGGCACAACCTAGACATCATTGAATGATTGGTCCTGTCTGAGTAGACCCCCTCCTCGATGCAGGCAACGCATTCGTACTCTTCGGACCTACACTCTCTGAAGTGGTGTTTCCCTCCGCATTCGGTGCATTTGGGACTTTTAGCCTGGCACCATCTTTGGGTGTGGCCGTACTTGGAACAATAAGTGCATCTTGGCACGAATGTGTTATCGAAGGTTGGGCATCTGCTCCACCCGATGTTCACGTGAGATTTCTGATGCAATTGAACCCATGCCTTCCTTCCCAGGCTCACAATAGCAGTTTTCCCCTGCTTACCTGTCCATGTGTCGGTAATTTTCACGTCCTCTTCACTACAATTCTGTCCGTTCTGTGATATATACTTCCTTGTGATATCCTGTGGAGTGAGGTTTTCTCGATACCTATGACCTTTACTTCAGGCCTCTTCAGTTTTGGTTGCTGTATTTGCATCTTGGAACCCAGCTCTGGATCGTTTACATATAAGTTTCCAGATTCTTCAGTCCCGTTTTCGATGTGGCCGTAATAACTACTTCATTCTTCCCTGGGCGCATTTCTGGTTCGTGGATGCCGAGCTCGTGCGGGTCCACCTTCTTTCTGATGACCTCTTGTATTTGGTCAGTGCTCATTTTGTTGGATGTCACAATCACTGCCAATTTTGTTTTTCTCTCATCTGTCTCCATGTGCTCTCTTTGAAGAAACTCTGTGCTTGCATTTTCTTCACTTGTCTTACTCCTCCCTCTTGCTGCTGCCTCTGCATAGGATGGGTCTGATAAGCTTTCTCTTTGTTGGTTGCTCAGAGCTCCTTCCAATCTGGCAATCTCGTGTGTTGCCTCCAAGGCCACGCTCTTCGACCTGGTGAAATCTGTCAGTATCTTGTCTAATAAGTGCTCTGTTCCTCCATCTTGTACGGCCAAGGTCATGAGAGTTTTCATTAGCGATTTGTCGATTTTTGTCAATTTCCTGAGCATTTGTGCTGTTACTGATCCTCCACTTTGGGGATCTTGTTCCGTTGCTGTTTCCTCTTGATGGTTTACCTGATGTACTCTCTGTTCTTGTGTGTCGAGTTGATTCGGCTGAGGCTTTCCCTTGTCAATCTGAGGGTCTTGTGATGTCTTTCCCTTCTCCTTGTTTGGACAGGGTTTTGCCTGGGCCTCTTTAGTGTCCATTAGGGTTTCCCATGTGTCGGGTGTGTCTTCATCAGAGGTCCAATCGTGTTCGTAGTCTGAACTGACCACTGTTGGTTGTCTGTCCTCCTCTGAGGTGTCTCGTCGAGAGTTGTGACCCGCACTTACTTTGGCAGAGGTTGCTCCCCTCGTTTCCTTTTCTTGCTGGGTTCCTCCCCTATCTCTTAGCTCAAGAGGTTGCTTGCTGTTACTTGGCTTCATCTGAGCTTTTGCCATTGTTTCCTGAGGTTCTGACTCCTGAATCTCCCTTGTATACTTCACTACTCGTTGCTGCGGTTTTCTTGCTTTTTCCCATTTTGAGATCTTCTTGACATTGATGGCACTGCCCTTCTTCAAAACTGGGGATATGTCCCGCTTTCTGCACGCCCTTGAGTGCTACATTGACTGCAGGCCCGCTTCCAGCTTGTGACACCAGAATTACCCCCGTACGCGGTGTAGGACTCCCGCTACACCGCAATCTTACTAAGGTGACGAGTCCCACACAAAATGGCAGCCTCCATAAGCGTGTGGCGAGTTTGCTCTGTTTGCCGTTTCCCCTTATAATGTCTTTCCGGTTTAATTTTTTTTCCTTGCACTTTTTTCACGGAAAGTGGCGAGCCTGTAATTTTTACCGGGTGCAGGAAGTGCTTCTGAACGTTTCAGGCAGAAAAAAATTTTCCGCCAAATTGAGCTCAAAGTGGGCGGGCCGTCAGGCTACCCTGGGCAGGTTTTCAACCTTGGTCGTGGGGTGGGGGTGCCTGGCTTACGCAACTCTTTTTCTTTTTCATTTTTGCAACCATGATAGCTACTAATGTGTAAACCACGACTTATTGTACTCCTGACCTGCCCCGCGAGCAGAGCGACAGCACGCGCATGTTGGCGTTTCTTTCTGCCACTAGGGGCCTTTTCGCCGCGGCGTTTGCGCTACTGGTTACCCCACCCACGCAGAACGTCAGCGTTCGTCTGCGCGCGCTGAAGCGAGATGCTTGCGTGGTCGTGCACTCTGTAATACGAAGGTAAAATTAATAAAAAGGGCATTTAGTGAGTAAAATCAGCAATAACATTACACTATAGTTCCTAGTGACGCGAGTGCGTGAGAAAAGGATCAAAGCAGTTCTTCTGAAAGGTGTGGCTTGTCTTAACTGGTCGTTTATTATGTACGTGCAAAAATGTTGTTACATCAATACAATATTAAACGTACGTGTTGTAGAACTAATGTGATGAACTCGTACATTTAATTTTGCTCGCTAACGTCTCTAGGATTTGTTCACCGAAGGGTAGGGTCATTGTTCATTTCCGTAACCAAAATAAAACCAATAAAAAAGTTATTACGGGTGGTCGAAATGCTCACCAGTGTTGGGGAAGTTGATTCTTTGGTAAAAAGACTGTGAAATGTTGGCTGAAGTGCCGTGTCATCATTCTTGCCATTAGAGGCGTTGCAGTAATTCAAAAATGCGACCGAACATAAGTTCTAGGGTTAAGGCTCGGTCAAGTTAGTTCATTGTGCATAGAAGGGAAAACAGTGCGAATTTTTGGATGAACACAAAAGGGAGACAGGCAACGACAGGCGCTGAATTAAAACTGTTGTAATTCAGCGCCTGTCGTCGTCTGTCTCCCTTTTGTGTTCGTCCAAAAATTCGCGCTGTTTTCCCTTCTATGTTATAAGTTCTGCTAAGCAGGAATCTTAAACAAAGCACTCGTACAGCGCACTGTGTTGTATACCCACGCATCCGCCAATTCTCAGGTAGGGTAACTCGAATGCCCCTTTAGCGGCGAAGTCTCGAACGAGATACGGCGCAGGCAGCTTAGTAGAACGCCGCTCGCTGGGCAGGTCAGGAGTGAAGTATGTCGTTGCGTAAACAAAGGCACAAAGTAAGGAACATCGGTAAGTACAAGACACTATACAGAAAATTAAAAAAAATATATTATTATACTATAAACACGCGAAGCGAGCCAAAGCAAACAATGGCTGCAAGAATATCAGTTGGGCGAGCTAGTTCGAGACGTTGCTTTTGAGATCCTTCAATAATGACGTTGCTCTCTTTCTCTTTAGGTAATTCTTACTTGTACTGAAAAACTAAGGAACCCGGCTTTCCGCTAGTAGAAACGAAAGTTACCCTGCGCGAACAAAGCACAAAAATATCAACTGCCCTCGGCCTGATTAAAAATATATGCCATAGTACGAAACACGATATTTCCACGAACCTGCGCATAAGCAAACACTTTTGATGAGTGCGACAGACACGAAGGATATCATGTTCCGTGGTATATCGTGGTTTGTTTAATGAAGTCGTCTTCAAAACCATAGCACGACCATATTTGTTCGATAATATCTGTCTAAAATTAGTACAAGGAAAGAAATCGGCCGACGAGAGTTAGTCAGGCTCCATGTCAGTAATGACGCTTGAATAAAAGAAGGCACAACTACAGTAAACTTTTCGTTAAGGCATATCTTAAGTATTACTTCTGGGTCGTCTTCATGTATCGTGACTTTTCTAGGAAGCTCGTGTGGCTTTTATTTTTCTTTGATGACAACGAAATCGCTCACTGGGTATTGCTACAAAACATCATAAAAAATAAAGGGTAAATGAGGGATAAATACAGTAAAGGACTATCTCATAATGGTGTTTTTCTTATGAGAACCAGCAGACGCACTCAAGTGCATGCTTAGGAAGTTTGTTTTGAGATCAGTGCAGCACCGTATGTTTTCCTTCTTAAGTGAGACAGTTCACTATACGTTGTATGTTTAAAAAACAGGTGTCCTACCAGAAGACGAACGCCGCTGCCGCACAAAGAGTGGATTGTTTTGTAGCGTTAGCTACACTGGCCGAGCTGGAGCAGTTTCGCGTGGCAGTCCGAGAGCCGTGCTGCGCATGCGCGAGCAGCACTGATGTCACACGGCGTAGAGCTGGCGCACCAGAGCCGCCGCCGCCGCCGCCGCCGCGCCGATCTGCGCATTCCATAAGAGGGACGTTATCGCCGCGGCAGGCATACTGACGCTGGCGCGCCTCCGTTGCGCTGTGACCGTCTCACGCTGCGCCGGCGTTTGGGACATAGAGACTGCAGCGTGTTACTACACTGACCACCGAGCCGTCTATGTGGCAATAGAGAAATGGCGTTGAGCAAAAAAAATTCGGCAGATCGCACGTGCCGTGGGAGTCGATGTTATCCGAAGCATGCATGGCGTAATTTTTTTCACTGAGCGACACGTCACAAAATGACGCTAAAGATTTGTATAAATTGTATACGCACACATATATGTTGAAGAACCGCATATGTGTTATATAATCAGTTGTTTACGGTTGGGCTAACGCTGCCAACGGCAGCGTGGGTATTACCAACACAGAAGCGCTAAGCTGATATGTAGTGTTTATACTTGTCCCTTATGATAGAGAACGCACGCACGTTTCACGAACTCGTGTGCATGTAATCCTAGACAACCAGGAGAGCTAAGAATAATCAGCTGAACCTTAGCTCACACTATGTCTATCCTGAAATAGCCGAGCTAAGCCCCTACAACTTTCATTATTAGATAACGATACACTGTTGCAACGAACTGCAATACCGCTCAGCCTTCCCCTCGTTCCGGTGTTTGTTTTACTTCCCTCGCTTTCCATTGTGTTTGTTGAAGGTTAATCTGGCAAGAACCGACTACGCCCACGGGATTGGGCTTTCGTAGAATTAGCGCAACGCGGCTTAATCGGCTGGCGCTTTTTGCCCTACAGCTCAAGCTGACATAAAAATCCTCGAACAACAAGGGTCACAATTGTCACATCTTTTTTTTCTGTTATTTTCACTTTTCTAAGAACACTGATTGTAGAAACGTGCACACTCTCGCAAGCTCCATACCGTCTGCCTGTTCTGTAAGACTCCTTTTGTGCAATAGAGTTCTCCGGTTGTCAAATCCCCGTCCTCTCCTCCAAAACAATTCTCGCACCGAAGTCCTTTTATTGCCATTGGAAGAGTGTGCGCTAAGCGGCTTATACAAACGGTCTCCACGGTGACGCAAGTTGCGCAGTTTCTCAATAGACGTGAAGCTCGCTTGCAGGCTTGGATTAACGCGTTGTAGAGGGTCCTTCTGAAAATTGATTCCAACGACGACCATATACGTATACCAGCCACCAATCGCAGTGAATGGTACAATGCTCGTTCTTTTTGACCTGAAAGGTCACAAGAAATCCCGAGTTTATTTGCACAAATAAGAAACTACTGTAGGCTTTGAATAACGTTCATTTGGACGTCATGGCAAGTTATCCTTGCACAGTAACAGAAGGCAGTCAATGCGCGCGATTGATTCCGCAGAACAGATTTGCAATGTTTACTGTCTATCTGCTTCGAGTTGTCGTGTAATTTGACCTCGCGGCCTCATTTGCTAACGTGCTGGTTAGTTCACTTGGTAGAAAGACCATCCGGGAAAGGGGTTTTACCGGATTTGATGCCCCGAGCCGGATGAATTTTTCGTCATTTAAGAAGGTTCTACTATTCGAAATTTATTCTGATTTCATTGTAGCTCTGTGCTACAAACGGGTAACTGCTAGGGGTGTGGGAAATACTAATCGAATAATTCAATTCGACTTTCAAGGTGCCAGTAAGCGACGTTCTGAATAACTTCACAGGACGAATATCTAAAACGCGACAAAGGCCAACGGTGCAACTTGGTTAAGGTGGGATGGCTAAAACTAAATCGAACGTCGTTACGTTAGGCCTTGCCTTAATACTTTTACCAATAACCTGGTTTAAAAGCTAGCGCATGTTTTTTTCTCTAGAAGACTATGACATTTCCGCACGTAAAAAACGCATAAGAAAGTTGTCAAGTCCTTCACAAATTCGCCTCCGAAACGAAGGCACTGACTTCTTGCGTAGTTCGGTCGCGTATGCGTCAAGTGACGTAAAAGGTCCTGACTTGGGCCCCCCAAATCCTCAGTGATTGGCTTCACATGTCAAAACTTGCCCACGCTGGGCCGTCGCCACTGCCGCACCGCACCACTCTTTCAGACATTTGCATTCTTCCCGCGCGCAGTTAAAATGCTGCTGTGAACGTGTGCACGAAGAATTTTGGGCACGCAGCACCCATGGCGATGAAGCACAACAATGAAGCAGAAATTACTGGTCGACACACTGACATATACTCTCCATCGCAGCAGTTTCAAAATACAGAGCTTTGTTCGAAGCCATCGAAGCCATCGACAAGACATGGCTCCAGTGAAGAAGGTCATGGAACAGTCCGGGAGACTGTCGCACTACGGTCGTCAAAAAAGAAAAAAAAAACAGCACAATGAGCTCAGAACATAGTCAAGAGTTTCAAAAATACTTCATTGAGACCCTGATCTCAAGAAAGAATGATCCTTAGAAATACTGGAAAGTGCATGGAGCTGTACTTTATCCAGGTATCGCCAAATTTGCTCTGCGATGTCTTCTCATCCCTGCTACTGAAGTGCTTAGTAAGCGCATGTTTTCAACTGCAGGAAACAAAGTAAAGTCACGGCGAGAGAGTTTGAAGCCAGGTCACGTGCAACTGATTGCGTTTCTGTATGACAGATTTTAGTCTTTCGATAGCAGTCACTCACCGCGTTATGTGCTCGAGGACATGAGCACATCTGATTTCTTTGTTCTTTCTTTCGGCCACTATTAGGCACTCTTCGATTCCAGATGAAATTTCACTGCCCCGCCACGGTGGTCTAGTGGTTATGGCGCTCGACTGCTGACCCGAAGGTCGCGGGATCAAATCCCGGCCGCGGCGGCTGCATTTTCGATGGAGGCGAAAATGTTTGAGGCTCGTGTACTTAGATTTAGGTGCACGTTAAAGAACCCCGGGTGGTCGAAATTTCCGGAGTCCTCCACTACGGCGTCTCTCATAATCATATGGTGGTTTTGGGACGTTAAACCCCAGATATTATTATTATTATTATTATAAAATTTCACTATTCGCACACCCCTACCAATTGCCAATTTTCTCTTTCAAAACCCTTCTGCAACCCTACAGATTCCGCAGGACTGATTTGCAACCGTTAAAATTATTATTCTGCGCGTTATCGTTCCTGCCAGAGTCATGCCATATAGCTCTTCTACATTATCTTCTGTGTCCACATGTAATCGAAAGCTCACTTGTACTGCATAGTACCTTTTGAATTCTTCAAGCGACCGGGTTGGGCTTCTTTCAAGAATGTTCTCAGTTTAGTGGCAGATACAATGGGAGTTAACGCAACAGGGCTAAGGTTACGAAGGTCAGCAGGGCCTTTCCACGACTATGAATCGTCATTTTCCCCTTTTCCAATAGGCTGCTGTATCGCGTTCAGCCCGTGTATAGGGCGCGATGCCCACCATCTGGAGACGTGAGAGCTGCAATCGCTGTGACGTGCAGGGTTGGGTCACGTGACCTCGCCTTGCTCTGGCGAAGGGAAGCGGACGGTTGAATCTGTTGTTTTTAACCGGGAATTTCGTGGCGTTTTCGCTTTTAAACAGCATTGTCTTGCTCTCACTTCTTGTGTGTGGACCTCTAGAGAGTACACAATCCGCAGAAGTGCAGTAAAAGCTATCGGCGGCATGGTACTTTTCTGCCCCGTGCCCCAGTGCACTACGTACGCGAAGGGGCCAGGCATCAGTTTTCACTTTTGCCGCTACCCTGCTTTTCACAAGAATGATGCCGCTGTGACCTGTCTTTTTTTATTGATTGTTCTTTCAAGCCTGTGATGTTAAAATGGACACCGAACACGAATATTCACATAAAAGCAAGACGTTCCGGCTCCCGCACACAGCCTTCTTCACAGTGAAAGATGAATGCGCAAACAGCCCGGTTATGTGTGTTTTAAAGTATGACATGACGTAGGCAACGTGCGGACATGGGTGGAAAGTTGGCGTCATGACGTTTAAGCATATGCGCCGTTTTCTGGATTGTCAGCTATACAAGGTAAAACCGAGAAGTCCAGTTCTTTTCTCTTTCCATTAGCTTTGCCTCATCCCAGTCTATTTCTGTGGCCAGTTCGCTTCTGCGTGTTCGGCCAGCGCGTCCGATCAAACCTTTCTTACGTCATACAACTGTTGCTTCTAGGTTGTCTAACGTGGTTGCTTCTAGGTTGTCTCTAAGCCTTAGCTAGGTGATTAGGGTTGTTTCTAGGTTGCTTCTTGGTCGTTGCCAGTCTTTAGCTAGGTGATGCTATAGGTTCTTTCTACGTTGACTCTCAACGCAGAGAGGTTCGAGTTAAACCACAGACAGTCACAGACATGACACGGACGTCCAAACTAGATCCCCAGAGCAGAACATAACGACCAGTGACTGTGCTCCCCGCTATCGTTTTGCTTGATAACACTTCCTGGGGTTTTATGTGCCAAAATCACGATATCCTTTTGAGGCGTGCCTCAGTGGACGGCTTCGGGAAATTTCAACCGCCTGCGTTTTTTTTTAACGTGCGCTGACGTTGCAGAATACATGGGCCTCTAACATTTACATAGTTTTTAGCATTTACAGCGGTTTTTCTCGCGTTTACACGCTGACACGCACAGTACACGGACCTCTAGCGATAACCGCAGCCTGGATCGAACCCGCACCTTTCGGGTCAGAAGCCGAGCACCGTAGCCAGTGTCACAGGGTCTGCGTTTTGCTTCGAGTATTATTTGCTTTGGTCGGTTCAAGTTAACCCAACAACGAGCTCCTTCCCTAACTTACGCCTTGGGTTGTCCTATTATTCATAAGAGCATGAGAGCAGTAAATGTGCCGATCTGAGTTTCAAAGGTTTCTTTTTTGGCTTGACATTCCGTGCTTTGGCATCTATTTTGAGGGCGATCATTGGATAGAGACGACACCAGTTATCGATTATCCATGCATGTGTAAGCTACGACGGGAGCAGACTATATCGCGCGCTCCTGAAAATAAAGTTTTCAGAAAAGGAATACTACAAAGATGCAGGCCGTCTCAGACTCCGATATTGATTCAACAGATGAACCCCAAGAACTTCTTGTCTACACAGACCTTGTCATCATCGACCGATGCGCATTCATTTTGCAACCAGCACGTTTACTCAAACCATTGAAAGAATGCATTTGAATCAGATAAGGAAATCCTCGGTATAGCACAGACCTACGTGACACAAAGGAATCTTTACAGCTTCACGAAACACTGTAGTCAAGTTCGCAGCAGAACGCTGATCAGCAAATCTGGAATTCAAGCGGTCACTCCGTGTTAAGTACGGTTCTTAAAGTCCTGAACGAGTAGCTTGTGCACGTGGATGATACTGCAGTAGCCGGGACAAGTCTGAATGCAGGAACCTTCCTGCATGAAACCGCTAGTTTTACGTTAGATGTTCCAACTCCTGTTCCCAAAGGTTTTGTACAAAGGAGTAAACTAACACATCCTTGTAAGCAACTGACATAAATCCACAATGCGTAAAGCTAACAGTACATTGTTATAGGCTTGCCATACCTGTATACCGATGTTTGGCACCAGTATTTTTTAAATGGATGTTTCATTTATATCACATGAAGTTTCATTTCTATCATATGTAGTCTGTATTTCAGCGAGCGTCAGTGCAGTTGCAAAAAAAGTGCATATTTACTCCTTATAGTCATTATTAGGTTTCTAAAGAGCGCGAGAAACGTGCTGTGAAGTGGTGTCGCGTGATTCGGGACGACAGCTACTGAATAGCTGCAGCGGAGAGTCGTAAAATCACATTCGTATTATTTCTAAACATCCCTTCGACAACACATTGCACCGCTGCCTGCCCGGAATTTAGTTACGACAGCGCTTCTTCACACCGCATTGCGAAAACTGCCTCGATGATAAGAACAGCTGAATTCTTGTCAACACCGGCTTGCAGTAAAAGCGCATACGTTGTCTTAAGGTTTTCTCAAACTTAGGTGCGTTGCAGAATCTCGCTCTTCAGAATGTTTCAGGCTTGCGAGGTGCTCTTGGCTTAACAGTGGTGCGTCCGTTCACGGTCCTAGGCATTGCAGCAGAGGTGATGCAGAAGTGGCTATATTCACTAGTCACTAGAGCACAGTAACTTCAAAATGAATATAATTGCTCTGATTTAAACTGCCCAAATCGTGCTTGTTTATACCAGCTGTTCACAGGTATTTCAATAAAGAAGAAGAGAGAGAATTACCTCTTATTGGACGGAGGTTGGAAATGAATAGGACTCGCTTGTTTAGATTTGTGTATATAAAGGTTGGTAGTTCGAATTAGCCATGAGCTCTGCACTAAACCGTTCTTTTCGAAAAAGAGTTTTTTCCGAATCTAATTGCACGTTTAATACTTTCAAAATAGTTTGCGTATATAAAGCACCCCTTTCTTACAATTTATGCGAGGGTATGCTCCCATCACGTCGCGCATAACGTTAGCAATTAAAAGCACGAAAATAGCAATTATTAATAAACGAGCAGATTCCTCGCATGCACGGAACTAACGGGAGAGTGCGAATGGTTGTTCTGCAACCAATAAATTCTAGATTTCGGAGTAGCCTAGCCTGTCGCACTATGCAAGCGTTAAAATCTGATGTTTTTGCTATGCACATGCGGATGAGATTTAGTTCGATTGGGTATTCGATTCGATATACGAGATTTTTGAATATTCGCACACCCCTAATGTGTCATCGTGCTGCTTTGGAATGTTGAGTCAAATACTTTATACCTGACATACTTTTAGATCCTGGCGACTCGCATTTGTCATTAGATGACCATGATGCCACGTTAAAAAATTCATTTAATATTAATACGCCTACGCTACGTGCACAAACGCAACAGTGAATTGAATATCCGGCCAAGGAGATTACCATTGTTGTAGATAAGAGAGCCTGCAGAAACAGCGCCGTTTCAAGGACTAAGCACTTTACGTGGTGAATCAGAAAGGGACTGCAACGTAAGTTTAATGCAGGCGCTAGCTGAAGTTCTGAAGGAGTAATAGCATAAGCGCATGCAATGAAATGATCAAATCATCGGACGCAGTGCACGCATTGCACTATCACAAACTCGTTAATTCTAGTATGTGCGATAAGGTTGAAAGAGGCTGTGTTTGGCAGAATGCAGTTTAAACGCCTAAGGATACCTACTGTAAGGCTATTGGACAGGCTGTAGTCGAATTTTGGAGATGGGCACCCCGCGACTGCCTTCATATCCCAGCATCATACGAGGTGATGCGCTGAGAGTGTTACGCAGTCACGCGTGATGACATGTCCTCTGCAAGGACATCAGTCAAGATGATAAGCTGTACAGAATGTCGCTGCAGCAGCATGGCCAGTTTTGACGTTGCCTTTTACATCTCAGTAGGCGGGTATAGATTGCAGTATCACGCGAAGCTGAATTTTAGCGTGGACAGTGGATGCATTTATGTGCAGAGGTGGTACATTTAACAAACAGTCTTTTTTTTTTCGTCAGTACTTCACAGAGGGAAGCTAACCATTCTATACAGGCGGTGAATGACGCCCACCGACTTACTGGCTGATAGTGCGTATACACGAAAACTGTGCGCTGTATATTGAGTTTCATTCAGATACGAGATAACCGATGGGCGAAAGTGGCCGATAGTCTTGTCATACTAGAAAGTACCCACACCTTTATCGAAGAGCAAGAAATCAGATTTTATCAAACTGCTTGCATGGACGTCGTCATATATGCGCAAATTTCAAATATTTGAAAGCTCAAAATTGGGCATTTTCTTCGCTCTCTAAGTGTAGTATACTGCCGCAGTTATCGTCCAGTAAGGCCATATTTAATGTGGGAGAAGGGGAGCTGAGGGGCTTTGGTCGAAGGAACGCATGCTGTACCTCGCCCTCTCTCTCTGACTATTTTTTTCTTGTTTTTCTATCTGCCCTTACCCCTTCCCCAGTGCAGGGTTCCAAACCCAATATTTATTTTCCACGTAACTTCGCTGCCTTTCCGCGTTATATTGATCTTTCTGTCTCTGTCTCTTTTGCGTACTGCAGCAATACAAGAGTACTCGTCCTGTTGTGTCTTCCTCGTCCGCGTCTGCTAGCGCAATGACACTTTTTGTTACATTTACCTAGCCCGAAAAGCCAACTTGGCAATACAAGCGTTTGCCAGATGGCGGTACGGCGTTATTACGTCATACCTCAATGACACAAACAAGATGTGGTAGGTTAGCGTTAACGCTGTCGCGTTGCTTCCATAACTTGGTCACTCTGGTTCGATTTCTGGACACGGCGGCCGCATTTCCGATGGTGGCGAAATGCAAAATCACCCGTGTACTCAAGTGCAGGACCTTGTTCAGCAACCTAAGGGGGTCAGAGTTGATCCGGGTACTCCTTATACTACGGTGCGCCTCGTGATGGCGTCGTGGTTTGACATCTACATACAGAGAAGTTATCCTAATTGAAACATTGACGCAAGAAGGCAGAGCGTCACTACGAAAAATATAGCTCCGGCACGCAACTAACTTTTTCACAAAAGCAGCACAACAGCTACGCGCAGCAATCAGGACAACTTTTCTAAAGTGCACTCAGGTCGAAAAAAAAAAGTTCACCAACTTTTAGCGAGAGCGAAATTTCAGGGTCGATCAACAAAGGAGAACGGAGATGGTGGGATATCCCCGTTGTGAAATGAGTACTGAAAAAGGCCGAATAAAGAAACAAGTTGCACGACGCCCGGGGGGTAGTTTGGTGATAGATGTAAGTGATCGGGCCATCCGCGCAAAAGCTCGCATGCCAGACATAGGCTGTATTTGCTGCCCGTGCGTTGAAGAAAATCTTCACCGTAATTTTGCGGCAAAGTAGAGCGGCTCTCGGGGCTTTATGTATGCATTTACGTCGTTACGTCTTCTCAGAGCGTCAATTCTCTCAGGACTCGGCTGCGACGGTCTCCTGAGAGACGCCATCGGCTGTGCAGGAACCTTAACTCAGTAGACACTGGCTGTAAGGCGTAGATGGAGAATGCATTTATCAGGCTTCGTCCCTAAGTGCCCGTTTTTCCTCCTGTCTCATTCATCTAGCGGAAAAGCTGTGGGTACGAAGGAGCAAGAGAGACGACGTAATCGATACAGAAAGGCCTGGTTTTGTTGCAGTGTTTCTTTCTTTTTCCTGCGCACCTGTAACAAGAGTGAAATTTCCGTTCGGTCGTCTAGTACGTTTTAATGAATTTCGAACAAGTTGCTGCCCGTGGGCCCGTGGAAGCTATTAAACTAAGAGCATAATTACTTGCTCCGTACATTCCGTATAAAATTCATTTCTTGGTTATATTTTTCACTCCTGCTAAAAACTACAGGGATACAGGGGGAGAAACTTGTCATCGAACCAAGATTTATTAAATTTCTTGTTTTCAGACATGCATTCCCACGTGTACCTGGGTTGTTACAAAATATAGGAGTTCTTGTTCACTGACTTGTCTGACTTTCTGCCATATTTGTTGTACTTTTATGTGGTATAATTTATTTGCCGAATTTTATTTCATAGAGTGTTTGGCAGTTCTGGCGAAGAATGCAGGTTTTATAGTTAACGCTGTAACAGAGGCGAACTCTCCGTTACCCTTGTTGCTACTTGTTAACGTTCAGTTGTCCTCATTGTTGCAATATCATCATTAGAACACGAAATATTCTTATCTGATTTGATGCAAAACACCGATGAGAAATTGCCAATAAAAGTACATTTCAAATCGCGGCGGAGAAGCTTTTACCTTGAGCTGATTCACGACTAAAAGTATGGGAGAAGTGTCTCCTCTGAAATAATGCTTGTTGCGGCAGCGGTGCGCGGTATTGCCCGGAGAAATGTTGTCTACGATGAAAATAGCCACGAACTACACAAAAGTCAGGAACGTTGTAGACGTGGAATGTTTCGTGGAATTTAGGAGCAACCTTCCTAGTAACTATTTTTTTCTAATCAAAATTTGAAGATTTATTAATTTACTGAATCATGTGTTCATACATTCTTCAATGCTTTCAAGGCCAGGGAGCCATATATACATATACAGGGTGTTTCAAGAAATGTGTCCAGTATTTTTTTTTAAATCACAGAAAGGAGGTATCTGCGTGCTACCTGCGGCGTTACCTTTACTGTCGGAGAGGGCATTTTGAGATGCGTACAACACATTAATTACGGCAGTAATTATAGAAATTAGAAAAATAACTTTTTAACCAGTTGAACTAAGTGGTCAAGTCAAATGGGCGAATGGAAGCCCTTCCTGAGAATAGCCCATAGCCGCTTTGAAATTTTTGAAAGGCGTCCACTGGTAATCACCGCGGAGCGATGAAATCTGGCTAATTTGGCTGGCGATACCGAAACCTACACACCCGAAAGCGCGTCTGCCATTCACTGCGGAAACGCCCTCCGTGACGACACTGTTTCCCTCGCACGGCGGGGAGGAGGATAAGCGAGCGCCGTTATCATCCGTTGATCTAGGTACTTCGTTTCGTTGCTGAGCGAGCCGCACATCCTCCCCCCCCCCCCTCCCCGTGCGAGGGAAACAGTGTCGTAACGGAGGGCGTTCCCGCAGTGAATGGCAGACGTGCTTTTTGGTGCGTAGGTTTCGGTATCACCAGCAAAATTAGCCAGATTCTCAGAAAGGACTTCCATTCGCCCATTTGACTCGACCACTTATTTCCACTGGTTAAAAAGTTAATTTTTTTTTAATTTCTATAATTACTGCCGTAATTAATGTTTGTACGCATCTCAAAATGTCCCTCTCGCACAGTAAAGGTAACGCCGCAGGTAGCACGCAGATACCTCCATTCTGTGATATTTAAAAAATGCTGGACACATTTCTTGAAACACCCTGTATATGAAGCGGTGGCTTAGAAAACGGCACATTTTACAATCCAGATGTCATTGTGGAAATGTAAAATACAGCAAGTATAAACTGTTACAAGGTAACAGAGTGAATCAATGGCCTATTTAAATGCACCTGGATTATTGATTGTAGCTTTTTGAGAGGGAGTAGGTGGATTCAGTTCGGTTATATTTTGAAAATAAATTATGAAACAAGATTGCCCTTTCCATGCTATGCACATGAGCGGTGTTATTTTCACATTAACACAACCACTACTTTCCTCATGGTGAATACCCTTTTAACAGCAGAGCTGTTAAGGCCGAAGTTGGCCGTGTGTCGTGGATAAAAAATTGTCGTCCTTATAAACCGGCACGCGCTATCTTCGTCCTCTTCTTCAGCGCCTTCCTCTTCTGGTTCGCTAAGAGAAGACGTGCGCCGATTTGTCCGGCGAATGATGCAGCAACTTCGTGGGCGAGAGAACGAACACCGAGAAAGAAAGAAAAAGAAAGAAAGAGAGAAAGAAAGAAAGAAAGAAAACAAGAAAGAAAGAAAGAAAGAAAGAAAGAAAGAAAGAAAGAAAGAAAGAAAGAAAGAAAGGAAGAAAGAAAGAAAGAAAGAAAGAAAGAAAGAAAGACAAAGGGAACTCCTTGGCGAAAACATTTTCGCTGAGATTCAAACCCGCGTACCCACGATCTGCACGCGAGCTTCCTAACCACTCGGCGATCCACGCACGCTGGCAGAGCAGAGCATAGCCTTGTATAGTATTGTACGGCAGGATTTGGGAAAGAGAAGCGAGGTTGAGGAGCAGATATGTGAGGGCTAACAGAAGAGGAAAGAGGATGGCAGAACAAGTACAGGAGAGAGATAGAGAGAAATAGAAACAGAAAAATAGATAGCAAGAAAGGGAAGAACAGGAAAAGGATAGATAGTGACCGACCGACTGCAGATAGAAAGAGAGAGAAAGAAAGAATTAGGAAAGGAAGAAATGAGAGAAAAAAGTAGACAGAGAGAAATAGAAACAAAACAACAGGCACAAAAAAAGATGGAAATAAAAATAGGGAAAACATAGCGATGTATAGCACAATATAGCAAGTATAGTTTGGCATGTGGCGCAGGACAAGTGTCACCTTGATGAACCGGCCCGCGCTCTCTTCGTCATCTTCTTCAACTTCGTCCTCTTCTGCCTCTTCTGCTTCGCTCCCAGAGCACGTGCGCTTATTTGTCCACCGTGGCTTGCAATGACAACCAAGGGCGAGTGATGCTACATTTAACACGTTACCAATCCCACAAATCCCGGTGTGCCAGTGTAGAAGACCAGCGTGCTGAGTAGGGGGGTTCGCCCAATTTCTGTGGCACATACGCGCTGTAGGAGTTTTACAGCAGAGCTGTTATGGTCGAGGTTTGCCCTGTGTCGTAGATAGAAAATTATCATTATCATGAACCGGCATGCGCTCAATCACTACCTGAACATTCTATACAGATGGTTAACAAGAGATGCCGCAACGTACCCAGCAGCTCTGCTGTGACCCAGCCTTGCGCGACTTAGTGCAAGTTGCGCTCATTTTCCTTATATAGGTGTCAACCGACCAGGGTAGCTTATTAGTTAAGATGCTGCGCAGCTAATTTCAAGGACGCTGCAACGGTTTGACGGCGGCATTTTGCAAAAACGCTAGTGTACTTAGATTTAGGTACACTTGAGCAAAATACCAGGCAGCCAAAATAACTAAGTTTTTCCATTACGACGTTCGTCGCAGTCATATCGTGATTTGGGTGCTCAAACCCCCAGAATCTTTTAGGACTCCGCACGCAACACTGAATTGTGTACCTTGTAATTATCTGGTGTAACATGTTCCTTCAACGACACATGATTACTTACGACCAGGCGTAATGAAGAAAGCACCAGCAACAAAAGGAAGAAAGGCTGTCTTAGGTGGAAAACTGAGCGCTATACTTTAGAAGCAAAGAAGCGTTACAGGTCACTCTTCAGGTGGCGTCTTCTTTCTCCCTATCCAGTTCGAAATCTAATTTTCGGATGACCATTCGCTGCCGTGGTACAGTGGTTACAGTGCTCGGCTGCGGACACGAAAGACGCGGGTTCGATCCCGGCAAAGACGGTCGCATTTCTATGGAGGCGATATGCTATATGACCAGTGTACTGTGCGATTTTAGTTTTTTTAGCTAACCTGTTAAGGGCCCAAATAAGAAGCAAAAAAGGGTTTAGCAAAATAATGCCCAAGAATAAGGTTTTGATGTGAATTCAGTTAACTTTGAGGTCCTTCGGCGTTCATTCTTGGAAGAGCTAAAATGTTGCTTTCACACTGCGGAAATGTGGTTAAATGGCTTTAAATGCATGTTACTAGACGGAAGCGCTTCTCCATGTTGTCACCCTAAACGTTTTGAAGATCATTTGGTCTTTGGAATGCGACTTTTTTGGATACCGCACAACTGACTTCATTATCTTCATTAGCACTTCAAGCAATAAACGCCATGCATAACTTTCCTTATAATCATAATTATTTTTTCAAAATGCTTTTTATAACGTTACGCTGGTATTACTATAGTGGCAGAGAAAGAGAGACAGGGAGAAGCAAAAGAAAGGCAGTAAGATTAGTCAGGTCGCGCCCAATTTGCTAATCTACACGGAGGGAGAAAAAGTTGGTCTAAAAATGAATCAGGAAAGGAACATGGAAGGATAGATCGAGTGAAAATTTAGAGGCAACAGCCAAGACAATCGCAGTGTAACCGGTCCCTGAAATAGTCCTCGGTTTTGAACGTCCGTGTATGCGCGACGAATTCAACATTTGGGTGCAAGGTGCGAGAAGAACCAGAATTCTAAGGCATCTACTTGGAAATGGCTATAAACGCCGATAACTAGAATTCGCAATGACCATATTAACGTCATATTTTAAATGAACTAGTCAATCCTTTTCCAGATTTCAATTATGTTCGCTCTGTCAGGCTTACTCCACTCCGCCTGTTGCGCTTATTGAAGTAGTTCAACTTTTGTCGTCAAGAAAAATTTGTTGAAAAACGTTGAATGCAAATAGCGCGAAAAAACGTAAGACTGGACGAAGAAGGCTACAGCACAAGCGCATTGCTGTAGCCCTTTGCATGCATTCATCATGAATTTGGGTGAGAAATTTCTCACCCAAAATGCATTCATCATGATTTACCAACTCGGCCAACAATCAATCCTACTAAGTTTTGAAAAATGTTGTTTAAACGGCAGTCGGCGGATATACAGCACGTGTTAGGTAGGTCAGGTTCACGTTTCACTTTGGGAAACTTAAATCTGCGTGCACTAGCAAAACCTTTTATGTAAATTGACAAAGTTCTTTGTGAGTTCGACCCTTATGAATATTCTTCTTTTGTTTTTGTTAGAGTATGGTTGTTCAGTGCTTCATAGGGCGTCAGCAGGTAGAACGCTTGTTTAAGTAATGGACATGCCCTCCTTCACATCTAGTATACTTAATTCAGTGCTCTACTTTAATATATATATATATATATATATATATATATATATATATATATATCACATTAATGAATTCTACAATCACGGGTTTTCCCCGACATGAGCGTACCTGCTCGTAGAAGTATTTTGTGACAACCTTTACACGTGAATCGGCATTTAAAATTTTACTAGTGCAACGTAGTAATCACATAAAGTTGGGGCAGCTGCGCGCTAGTGGTGCGAAGACTAATGAAGCAGCAGAGCTGGTAGCGTTGCCCTGCTTACAACCCTTCCCCACCCCTTGCTATCCTGTACTATACAAGACTGTGCTATGCTACACTCTCTCAGCGCGTCCTTTCCCTCTTTCTCACCCAAATTTCCCTTTGCCACCTCTTGTTGTACTATACCACACATGGCTATGCTCGCTCTTTATTTTATCTATCTCTTTTTTTGTGTCTGTTTCTTTCTCTCTCTTTCTCTCTGTCTATTTATTTTTCTCTCTTTCTCTCTATTTCTCTCTTCCTCTTTCCATCTATCTCTCTGTACTCCTTCTCTCGCCATCTATCTTTCTCTTTCTTCCTCTTCTTTATCTCCATTTCTCTATGCCCTTCTTTTTATCTCTTTCATTATCTCTTTCTCTCAGAACTTTTTCTCTCACCCATCAGAGTTATTGCATCCCACGCCGGACAAATTGGCGCACTTTTTCTGGGAGTGAAGCGTAAGATGAAGAAGAGGACGAAGAGATCGCGTGCCGGTTCATTATCATGATAGTTTTCAGGTCACGCCACGCGGAATACCGAAAAGCTTAACAGCTGGCTCCGCTGTAAAATTTCCTTCTACCGTACCTCGTATTTCCGTCGATGTGTAGGGTAAAAAAAAAACATTATTTGAAAAACCCGCAACATCAGTGTTTCAAAGTCGAAATGTGTAATAATATAAATACACTATATTAAACATAATTTATGAAACGGCTTTGTAAACGATGTTTATCAGCGTGGAAGCAACGTTATTAGCGAAACAATGTGATAATTGATGTCACAATGCCACCTTGTCGCAGAAGAAGACAGTGAAGTGCATTCATTTATTTTTGTGCTTTTAACGGCAGACCAGGTCATGTGATATAAGAAAATGCGCTTGCAGTAAGAGAATGTCCTCGAATATTTCAAGAACATGATCATTAACGGTCTTATTGATGTCCACAGGCCGTATATTTTACGGAGTGTTGTTATTTACGTTTTCCTTAAGGATCGCTGATCCGCAAGTTCAGGCTCATACCTGTGAACGTCATAAGCTTAAGAGAAGACTGAAAAATACATACACTGGTTTGAAACAAGTCATTCTTTCGTGGGATGTCGTAAAGGCTAGAGGTTCGTGGTTACTAAACCGCTTTACTCGTAGGGTAACACGGTTACTGAAACTTCTTCAAACTTTTGTTCACATAAAAAATCTTTATGCCCATTCAATAGAGTTCATTAGCGTGCCAATGTCTACGCAGTGAGATCCCTTTGAACCAAACTTCACACGAACAGCTTCGAGGTTGTTTATTCAAATAAGTGATATCCAAGCAGGCAGGTTTTTTTTAGTAAGTCGACGCGCTCGCTTTTTTTTTTTTTTTTTTGTCCAAGAAAACGGCGCGCAGCGTAAAGGTACAGAGAGTCTTAGATAAGTATACATTAGGATGTAGATAAGAGCGCAGAACGACTATTTTTTATGTCCAGTTGTGTTGCTAGGGCCCTGAACATCATTCATCTTCTAGGACTTCCGGTTTTAAAAAACATAATTTTTCTATAGCGCAAGTGGAAATATTTAGTACTATGAGAGGCGTCACAGGGCCTGCTGAACAAGACCCCAAATCCTATCAGAGCGTTCCCCGTTAAAGCATTTCGATGATAGTGGTTGAAACTGCAAACTGCACGGTAAAGGTGACTCTTCTTACGAGAGTGAAATTCAAAAAAGGGGCAACGTCGAGTTTGTGAAAGTTATACGGGTTAGAGATAGAAACATATTGAAAGAAAATTATTATTCGTAATATAAAGAGTAAGTGAATTTTTTATACCACTTAGGCTTTTGTAGGCTTACCTAAATGTTGCTTGAAATCGGAGCGGATGTATGTCTTCTTTTCTGAATGATTAACGCCTGCAGTACCGAAGAGCACTCTTATCTGCCCAATGCCTGTGAAGGTCGTTTCAACCACTGCTAAATATTTTACACCGATGTCTCTACTCCTCCAGGCACAAACTCAGAAAACACCCTGTTGCGTGAGTCTGACCTTGAATCTCCGACAAGTTCATGCGAGCTGCGGCTGCTTCTTCCTCATCGTTTTGTGTCGGTCGCGTTATCAGAGCGCAGTAGGGCCGTGAAAGCGCGTACCACGTGTCCTCACAACGGGGGCCGAAGAGCTTCACCGAAAGGCTCGTCGCGCTGAAGAAAAATGACTGGCTCTCCCGTGATCAAAAGCAGATGCAAGCATGAAATGGCTACCGGCAAAGCAGATTGTTGAAGATTATACTAGCCACAATGTTTCGCTTGTTCGCAAGGGCGCATCCCACCAAACTACACCACACTACACTATTGGTGGTTATTAGTTGTCGCGATGCAGATGTCCCACTATAGTGGCACATCTGCATCGCGACAGCTAACACCCACGATCATGATTTAACCGTTGTGGTAGCTGAAGTTGTTAACATATACCTTGACACAGCGTAGCATGAATCCCGCGCAAAGATGAGATCAACAAGCACATAAACACTGGGACTCGTTATGCACTTCTTCAAAGTGTCGTCAATTAAGGAGAGAAATGGCGCGGTGTGCGCTCCTGAGTAAGAGGGTAGCCTACGCGCTGTGCTCAAACATACACTACCACACTGCGCTTGAGCAACACGGGAGGCAGAGGTTCGTAGCTTGCAGGGTTGCCACTGACATTCGAGTAAATGTCGCCAATCGACGAGCAAAAAGTCGCCAAAAGACGCCATTTTATTTACAGATTTCGCCAAAAAAGTCGCCATTCTAGATATGTGCGGAATACCTAGTAATAGAAAATTTCCACTCACGTATAGCCCCGTAGAATACAGTACCATCCTCGACCCTTTATTATACTGACGTTTCTGAATGCCCGTCGTATCACCTGCTTCACCATGGGAGTCCATGGTGCTGCTTCTCCAACTAGCCGCAAGATGTACGTGGTGGCGCAAGGTTGAATGAATGAAACGTTGATGATATCCTTCCATCCCTGTCTACTTGTTTCAAAGGTAACAGTGTAGTAAACCTTGCGCGAAAACCGCGAAAGCGTTGTTTGTAGACACCTTTACGTACCCTTATATAAATTAAAAGGATTAAAAGGTTTATTGAAGTAACACGACAGAATTCTTACAGGAACCGATCATTAGTGAGTCTTACACCTTTTCAGTGTGAACGGATATGATGCCGGACGCCACCGACTTTTTCTTGTAGTCACTTATATCCAGGGCTGGGCAAAGATACTTTGAAATTGTATCGCGATACAATACAAGATACTCAAGTAAGAAGTATTTGAGATACAGATTCAAGATACCACAACGCCGAATGTATCCAATACGATACATTCCAATTGTATCTTAAGATACTTCGATACATTCGAAAATTTGTTATTATATATTCGTATATACGGTAATGTAGCACTAAACGCCGATGCACAAAAATGTTCGCTTGAAAGTTTATTAACTGCGACCAATTTTGTTTCATTTGTATGAAATGTCTGTTAGTATCTTTAAAGTTTCGTATTTCTTGCTGAAGGCATATTAATTTTGTTCCGAAACAACTTAATGGGGTTGCTTTAGCTGCTTATCGTGACAGCTCTTTATACACTTCGCTGATAATGGTTTTTGCTTGCCGCTTTTGTAATTGGGTAGAGTCGATGCTCTGCTTGTCGACTAGCTAGCGGGCTGCCATCTAATCACAAGAACTTCAATAAGAAGCCTCCGCACAATGGTGCAAATACCGTTGTTAAGTTCTACCTTGCCCCTAAATGTATCACGGTTTTCGCAATACCCGATCACCGGACAAGGTGTACATCAGCGAGAACGCTGTAGCGACATTCTTTGCGACGCATCTTGTTTACGTAGAGGACATAAAACTGTAATTACATTCATATTCTACTTATCTGCTGGCGTAAAGCGTTCGTTAGCGACGTACTCAGTAATGCGCGATCTTCTAACATTTTTTCTTTTATGAGAAAACATCTGCGGCCCAGAAAACGCATCAGACGTGTTCTATAGTTGCATGAAGTGCCGCAGGACAGCGCCGTTGTGCACACTATATTGCCGCTTAAGCTCCGATTACCTCGTCGTTAGTAACAGTAAAAATATTTAGAGTAGACTAAGAAAGAAAAACAAATATAACTAAGTAAAATGGAAAAGCGGTTCTGTATCAAACGCAGCGAATTAGTATAGAAACACGATCCCAAGAGCTAAAACTAATTGTTGAGCTTAATGTCCCACAGAACCACGATATGATGATAGGCGCCATAGTGAAGGGCTCCGGAAATTTCGACCACGTGGTGTTATAAAACTCAAATATAAGCACACGGGCATCGAATTGCGGCCGCCGCGACCTACGGGTTGGCAGTCAATTACCATAACCACTAGACCACTGCGGCGGGTAACCCCTCATGGCCATGACAATTAGGCATTTAAGGTAAGACCACAGAAAATTCAGTGCCTATGTAAAATAGCGTAAACCGACTCGTTGAGACGCTCACTAGAAAAACGGAGCATTTTGTATAACAATATTTCTCCAATCCCTTTGAGATGGCTCCTAATAATATATGTTATTATCATGAAAACTCAATTTCGCTATTTTACTAAGAAGTAAGCAGAACTTTTGTTACTGTATACTCCAAGCACGCGCAGATTATTATATATTTGATCTCAACGTTGCCTTGACATAACAGTAAACTTAAGTAGAATATAAGTCTGTAAACAGTAGGAGAAATAATGCAGATAGCTAAAAGTAAGAATAAAGCAGAGAGCTTACGTTGCCAGCATGTTAAATACATATTGCCGTAAGCAGAGCCGAAAACGCTATACAGAGACATAGGTAATGCATGGGATGGAAAAGGGCAGCTTAGAAAGAACTTGGGCTAACAATCCAATAATGATTTTGAAAACTCATTGAATAAAAGAAAAGGAGACGTACGCCAAGACAGCTTCTCTTAAGTGAATGCTTGTTCTGTTAAATCCAGCGTCGGTACCGGTGGTGCTGAAGCTGTTAGAACCTTATTTGCATATAAGTCAATCTCATTGCATGTAAGTCAAACTTGCATCAACGAAGTCCTTCAAATCGCCGATGTGTGAAAGTCACGATACGCAAAGCAACCCCTTTTCTTGCATTCTTCAGACTTCGTAACGACGCACAACGCAAGAGAACCTTCGATAACGACACTACAGCGGCATCAGAATTTGTGCAAAAGACACCGCACGCATTGGAAGACGCGGCACAGTATAGTAGCTAAGAGCCAAGTGCCATAGCACCGACACAACTGAAAAGAAAAAAAAAGAAGCCGTGAAAACAAAATGTCGTCTGGGACGACGCTAGCGCTACCACGTGACTCTGCTCCCTCAATAGGGACGCTCCAAGCTAATCACTTGCCCTCGCTGGAAAACTCTGGTGGAAACATAAAATAATGTCATTGTCTTTAGTTTTAATCTGGTGGCTTAATGGGAGCAGTATCATCTTGAGAAGCGGAGTTCAACCAACGTTTATCGTTTCGCCCCGCGGTGTTGCGATCGCAGTATCTTGTATCTTAAGTTACACGATACATTCTTCAATGTATCGGAAATACAGATACTGATACACGTCTTGCGAGACGTATCGCGATACAGATACAAGATACCCAAAGAGTGTCTAAGATAGTATCGAAGATACATGTATCTTCGATACTGCCCAGCACTGCTTATATCTATCTACACGCGTAAATCCGATGCGTTATTAATGAACACGTAGACAATGTAAAATGTTATATAACAATTGTTTTCATAGCACACGCTCATCGAGAACAGTGGAAAATGCCGCAATAAATATTTTTTTATTGCACAAATAGCCGCGTACCCGCTTCTCTTCGCTATTCCAAAACTATCTTTACGAGCTGAATTGGGGGTACTGCAACAGCGAATAAGTCGCCAAGCTATTCAGAACAATTGGAGCTTTGGCGGAACAAATGGTCGGAACACGCGGCCCACCTGTCGTCTAGTCCCTTCAGAAGCGAAACTTTAGAGAAGCTTGAAGCGCCTAAAGCCATAAACTTAGTCAAACACGGCCCCCTCACGGTTTGAAAGGCAGTCCGCTGAGTTACATTTTGCTAGAATGTTGCTGGGGGACGTTCAAGTATCTCCTGCATCTTGATGAATTGGACATACACACGACTTACAGGACGGACATGCCGAATGACGCGTCATGTGCACATACTATACTAGTGGGTCTAAAACCAAGAAAAATACAGAGAATGTTGCCGCTCATTCGCTGGGAAGACACTGCGCTTAGGATGCATAACTCAGTAGAGACCTAAACTGAAACTCGCCAAAAATTCGCCATGTCGCCATTCATAATTTTAGGTCGCCACGGGCCTCTCAAATTCGCCAATTTTTCGAAAAGTAGCCCCCATCGGCAACCCTGGTAGCTTGAGCCGCGAGCGCGCGCATCGTTGCACGCCTCTCTGGCCTCTGTCTCGCTCCACCAAGGCAGGGCATTCGCCCGTCGACATCACTGCCTTTCGGCAGCGTTTATTGGAGCAGCCTTATCAGTCGGTGCTATCGCACTGGAAGCCGTCAACGTGGGTAAATCCACGTCAAACAGTGCTATAGGTGCCGAGCTCCAATATACATGTCTATTTTCCCTTTCTTCCAATATACATTGTACAAGCTCTCATACATCACTATACAATATGCACTACTACTGGGAAGACAGGTTTCACTTTCGTGTTATACCGATTCCTATGAGGGAGGGATCAGCCATGTTTTTTGCAGCTCCTCTGTCCCACGTTACGAGCGTCGTCATGTGACATCCTAATAACAAGCTGCTTCTCTTCATAGTTGTTTTCTTTTTTGAACTTCTCTTTATTCGTAAGAACTGTACATTCTTCACATAATTTATTACACGATTTGGAAACGTTACCAACACTTTTCCTTGCGCCAGTGTCGCATAATATCATGGGTGCAGCATATGGTGTTATTCAAAGTAATCACTAAGTCACTCGTCGACTCATACCGAATTCTGTTCTGTGATCCGCAGCGCACACGCTGTATACAGTTTTCGTAATCCGTTATGCTTACTTGTCATGAAGGGTACAAATTGGATCTGATAAGTGTGCCCAGGTAAATCGGCTGAAATTGTTTGTCAAGCTGTGTCGTCATAAGTCGTTTTCCAACTTGAAGACGCTGCCTTCGGCGCTTCGAAATGGTTTAGCTTCCGCACCAAAGTCAAACCCACCTGCGCCTACAGCAAACAGCCTTGTCATTTACACGGAACAATAGGTTTACTGCTGTTGTACTTGCAGATGAGAAAAGCGTCGTCTCGATGAGAAGTTTTTCGTGTACCTTCACTGAAATGCATCGCTGCCCTCGGAGACGCGCGCTTGCAAGGAGCGCAGTCACACTTCGCTGGAAGCGCTTACAGAATGGATTCTGTAAGCGACGTGACATCTTTTCTCGGAACTCCGCCCTGCGAAGGGATGTAGAAGGACCCGTGGCTGTTTAGGGCTCAGCTGTCGCTCGCAGATGTTGGGAGCCGACTGCGAGTCCCTAAGGCCTCTGCCGGCCTAACCACTGTGAGTGCGCGGGCTTTCCTTTCGATCCTCAGGAAGCCGCGCAATAATTGCCGCCAGAAAAGTTAATTTTGAAATTAGCTTGACGGGGGCCTTCACAACTTGTGTAATGGCTTGAACGTGAAAAGTTCACTGAATATTTCACTATCCCGAGCATAAAAGTGCAAAAAAGGAAAGGTGAAATTCAATGGGTCTTGGCGTAAAAAAGAAGTTACTCCTACCTTCAATGTTGAAAAAGAAATGACGCCCAATTACTGCGCCCAACGTTTGCTAGTTCTTCGTTCACTTTTTAGGCGTAGTTCTGAACGTTGAATAATGGCGAAGTGCGTATAGAAAGTTGTGAGGGCGTTTACCGACAAAAAAAAAACACAAAAAAAAACAAAACTGAATAACGGTGAGGTTACAAAGCCTAGGCCACCAGCAGACTGAATATCACCTTTAATAATAACGTTTTTACATGACAAAAGATTTTACTGGCATTTACTTTGAAACAGGTCTTCAAAGTTTCCCATTGAACACATATAAACGTACCCTGCTTTTGCTAATCAGGTTTTACTAACATTTCACCTATTCGCTCTCCGTTCTTAGTCTACAATAAACCTGCTTAAGCTGTATCTTTTTAATAATTGTGTGGCCGCGGCGCCGAAGGCTGCATCTCTTCCCAACCCTATTTCGACCACTACTCTTAACCTTTGCAATAATGGTCTTTACCACTAAACGGCTAAATCTGCCTTTCACCTTAGCACGTCTGAGAGGCGGACATTCCTTGCGGGCTCGGATGAAGGAATATCATGGCATTTGATTTTGATGTAGCCAGTTTTTAAATGCGAAGCATTTCTTAGCGAACTTCTGCTACTTTGAGCGTATCTATCTATCTATCTATCTATCTATCTATCTATCTATCTATCTATCTATCTATCTATCTATCTATCTATCTATCTATCTATCTATCTATCTATCTATCTATCTATCTATCTATCTATCTATCTATCTATCTATCTATCTATCTATCTATCTATCTATCTATCTATCTATCTATCTATCTATCTAGCCGCCTACGACTTTGTGCTCTCCTGGCCGTTTCCTTAATTGGATTTACACCAAAATTTGTACGGCGAAACATGACTTTATGGCGAATATAAATGACAGGTCATAACATGAAAATCATGATATCCATGTCATGAACGACATGATATACATGCCACTGTTTTGGTATTCTTGCGGCCGTTTCGTTGGTTTGCTATATACCAAAATTGGTATAGCGTGACAAGAGTGTATGACGAACATAAGTGGCAGGTCCTAACGTGCAAACCAGGACACGCATGTCATGTACAGCATGACTGACATGTCACGCTCATGTTGCGCTGGTGGTCGTTTCGCTAGCTTGATGTACACCAAAACTGGTATCTCGCGACGTGACTGTGTGACGAACACAAATAACAGAAGTTAACATGAAAATCATGACACGCATGTCATGCACAGCATGACTTACGTGCCACGCTTATGGTGCGCTGGCGGCCGTTTCGCTAGCCTAATATACACCAAAATATGTATCTCGCAACGTAACTGTGTGGCGAACATAAATAACAGGAATTAACATGGAAATCATGACACGCATGTCATGTACACCATGACTTACGTGCCACGCTCATGGTGCGCTGGCGGCCGTTCGCAAGCTTGATATACACCAAAACTTGTATCGCGCGACGTGACTGTGTGACGAACACAAATAACAGAAGGTAACGTGAAAATCATGACACGCATGTCATGCACAGCGTGGCTTACGTGCCACGCTCATGGTGCGCTGGCGGCCGTTCCACTAGCTTGATATACACCAAAATTGTTATCGCGCGACGTGACTGTGTGACGAACACAAATAACAGGTGGTAAGATGAAATTTATGACACGCATGTCATGCAGAGCATGTCTTACGTGCCACGCTGATGGTGCGCTGGGGGCCGTTTCGCAAGCCTGATATACACCAAAATTGGTATCTCGCGACGTGACTGTGTGACGAACACACACAGCAGGTGCAACATGAAAATCATGACACGCATGTCATGCACAGCATGACTTACGTGCCACGCTTATGGTGTGCCGGCGGCCGTTTCGCTAGCTTGATATACACCAAAATTTATATCTCGTGACGTGACTGTGTCACGAACCTAAATAACGGGAGTTAACATGAAAACCATAACACGTATGTCATGTACAGCATGACTTACGTGCCACGCTTATGGTGCGCCGGCGGCCGTTTCGCTAGCTTGATATACACCAAAATTTATATCTCGTGACGTGACTGTGTCACGAACCTAAATAACGGGAGTTAACATGAAAACCATAACACGTATGTCATGTACAGCATGACTTACGTGCCACGCTCATGGTGCGCTGGCGGCCGTTTCGCTAGCTTGATATAGTCGAAAACTGGTATTGCGCGACGTCTGTGTGGCGAACATAAATAACAGGTGGTAACACGAAAATCATGACATGCATGTCATGTATGTGGGATTTAGACGCCACGGTCATGGTGCACTCGCGGCCATTTTGTTAACTGGATATATACCTAAATTGGTATGGCATGACAGGAGTGCCGAACATAAAAATAGCAGGTCACGCATCCTATATATGTAGCAGAATATATGTTTCATTAGCATATGGCATATACCAGATTGTACACGCATGCATGTATGACAATATCGCGATATATGGCGAACTAGATGTCACGACATGAATGACTTCATTAGCCTCAATGACAAACAAGACGATGTATGCAGCTCTTTGCTGGCTGCTTCGCATTACATCGATTCCCACACTGTGTGGGATCTGCCGATTTTTTAAATTGTTTTCTCAGAAATGTTTTTCCCTCAGGTAAGTTAGCTCGAGCGTCAAACATAGCAAGACCGCTAACTGTTGTGTTCTATCATTGGTGGTTTTCTTTTGTTCGACTGTTTTGTTTTCATCATTTTGTGTGCAGTTTTGCGTCACTGTTTCTGGCACCATTGTATTGGGGACTATGATTGCCTATTTGTGTTTTAAACTATGTATTTGGTTGCCGACGTTTTTAACCTATCGGAAATTTACAAGCTGACCATTTATTTTCGTACTTCTTCGATAACAACGACAAAAAAAGCAGTTTCAGCGTTCTCCTCCACAATTGTCTTACACCTCACTGTACGTTAACATCTTTGTACGGCTTTTTTTAAAGCAACCGTGAATACTGATGTATGGTAGGCCTGTAATCCATGTTCTTTTTGTTCTCTTTGCCGAGGGGCAGAAAATATATATCTCCTTCCTTGATTTAGCTCCCAATATGGCCACTAAGCTTTATTCGAATCGTACACATTTATGAATATGTATACCATCAAAACGAAGTTTCGCACTTACAATTCAGATTAGCTCCATCAGTTTCTCTTTTATGAAAACATAGGTAAGGTATCTTATACGCTTATTTCGCAAGATTGGAATACACGATATAAACATAACGAATAATCTGTCGTCTGTGTAACCCTTGTGGGACTCATGGTTGCTTCTACAATGCTACAGATTCCCAATTTTATGCAGACTATGTTTCTACTCGATCTAAGCTCTCGTGCGAAGTTTTTTCAAAACAATTTCCCAACATGCTCTTGCTCACTGATTACCTGAGCACAGCTGAGCGCTTACTATAGTGATAATCTCCCCCGAACATCAAATATCCGACCAAAAGTGGGTAAATCCGACTACAGGAGAACTTGCGTTTGGTCTAGTTGGTGCTTATTGTTTGACAGCTTGATCGCACAAAAAAGACAAGGACAGAAGGAGGTACGACGACACGGGCGGTAAACTTTCAACTCATTTTATTCACTGAAAGACGTAGCAATATATAGCAATTAAAAACATGCGCAGACACAGTTACGCCCGCTCATCAGTCTAGCGAAGCAGCCACTTATCGGAGAAAGACATTTCTGATTGAGATACTCTGATAGAAGTGTCAATGACACAGTCATCACTTTTCTTTCTAATAAAATAAGCTCCTTATAGCTCTCGAGCTGTTTGGTCTAGGCCTCTGCCCAGAATCTTTATCCCCTGAAACCGTGGCTCACACGCGCAGTCTTTACAGTGCGCAGGCAGGTGCGCCAAGACGTTGTTTAACTACTCGCCGTCGGTCCATACTATGCATACTATGAGTTAAAGCTTCGTCGTTACTGCCTAAAACGTTATGTTTGACTTAGCAGCGGTGTCAGAATCCCTGACGAAATTTACCAAGGCGCTCAAGTTTTTTATCTACAAAATTGGGGAAATCCCACGCCTTGTGTGAATCGGTTTCATTCGAAGCAGCTAGCGAATAGTTGTATGCTCATTTTTTTTTTGTCTTTGAGCAAAGCGTTCCAACGTGGATTGACGTGGTTTGGTAAGTGTAGTAGTTCTGTGTACATCGTGAGGTTACCAGGCACGTCAACAACACTGGCATTCAGAGGGTAACTTATGGTCTGACGTAAAATGAGCACTCATGTTAGAGCACATATATCGGTATTATCGAAACGAAGTGCACTTTACGGTGCGATAACGTGAATATTATCAGTAAATTTCGTTAGCGTATTCCTCCGGACTCGAGCAACGCTTGAATATATGTTGGTGAATCGTAGGGATACAAATCTAATGTTTATTACACTGCTATAAAAGCGGCGCCAACACTGGAATCAAAGACGTTAACCTGACATGACGCCTCTATCGTAGGAGTACATGTGTAGTGTTTATTGCTTTGTTACAACACCCCTAAAATAATTCATGTTTTAGTTTCTTCAGATTGCTTCATGTTGCTGTTATGAACATTAGGCCTACTTCATTCTGCGTAGTAGCAGCTGATTATTTGAAAGAGTCCTTATGGTGCACGAAATGCACGAGCAAGTAAATTATTTTAGAAGACTTTACTGCGGATCAAAAATTTCTATATTTTTTTAGGTCACGTTGCCTTTTACCCTGCATAGGCCTTAAGTTTTCATTTACAATAACCGCCCGCTTCTTCGCCACTCCCCCGTAGTGGGTAAGAGCCAGTACAGAAGTACAAGCAAGCAAGCAAGCAAGCACCATCGTGAGCTGCTTGAATCCTTCGAAGCTTTAGCGTATTATTTTGCCATAGGTAATATAAATGTTATTTCTCCGTGGATTTCTTTAATCTCAAACTGCAGATTGGCTAATCCCTCATGTCGCTGGTCACGCTAAGGTCACGCTAGGGCAATTTTTTATACAAATACATTGCCCTAGTCTTGAGTCATTTTTTTATTTGTTTGAATAGCTACATACTGCCGAAGGAAATGCGAAATGAAGAAAACGAACGAACAGATGCACTAAAATAGGTAAACGATGTCGTGAAAGAACAGGTCTAACAAACAATGGTGCTATGAAACAAAATGCCCAAGCGCGACAGTCAGAGGCAAACACCAGGTGCGGTATGTTTCATGAAAGACAGGTCTCCATGTTTTTAGAAAAGAAAAATTGCAACATTTAAGCGAAAAGAAGGTACAAATTTAGGTGTATTCCTTCAAGGCGTTTCGTTTCGCCACTGCAGTGAAACGTTACCCTCAGATAAATGTAATGACCCTACTTACGACGCAGTTCGAATTCTTGGTATTGGGGGAAGCTTTTCGTAAACACAACTGTACCCATTGTTCGTTACTGACCACCGCAAGTGCAGTTCAGTGTGAGTGTGCGTAAGCTTCATACATCATGCCTTAGCAACAAATTTTCGCTTACAAAAGAATGGCGCTGGAAGTTCTCCTATGAATAGATGTACAATGTCGTAACACTGAACAAAATGAAAAGAAAACTACACTTGCACAGATATTCAAGGGTATCGTTGTGGTCATAATTTCAAGGATGATAAAAAAATCTTCGGAGAAATGTAAAATACCACATTCCCGTTTTAGAATTTTCGGAGGCTTGCTGTAAGAATGAAGTAGCACGCGACGCGTACCACCATAACGCTGAGGACAGTTATTTAGGAAACCTGAAGCAATACTTTTTCTACACCAATATATCCTCGACGTGGCTTACCGAATATACCGGAGCTAATTATGCATTACATTTATAAAGCGAATGCTTTCATCCCCAGTGACTGATTCACTAAATCAATTACGGAAATCGACACGGCCTGTTGTAGCACCAAATAGGGTGGCTATGAATAAGGCCTTGCGAGCCTCTAAAATTACGTTGTTTACAATTTTATGTACGGCTCTAAAAGCAGACGTATGCACCCTTCACACACAGAATCCTTATGAGGGTGCCCTCATCTTCATCTCGCCTTAAACTGACGTCATTAGGTGGGGGTGGGAATCAGCTTCAAATGAATGGCGAGGCTGAGGTGTGAGAGCGCGGTAATAGTGAGGCGCGCAACTTAGAAGGCAACGGGCGTATTTGAGATGACGCGACAAGCAGCCAGTCTGCACGGACCGTGCGTTCCCGCAAGAAGCCGGAAACGGAGAAGTCTGTAGCGTCGCGCGTTCACAGGCAAAAGAAATAATGTTTATGATTGTGGATGTATCATTGCCACGGCCGCCCGATAAAAAAGAAAGGTGCTTTCTGTTGCGTCGCGCTTAAGCACATTCACATAAGTGGGAAAGCTGTGTTAACGGTGTCGTCCGCGTGGCGCTAGTAGACGTACATCCACGTGCCTTTAGAACAAAAAAAATAGTGCAAAAAAGTCACAGTTTCGCCGCAATGGCGAAGCAATGAATGTGATAGCAACATGTTAGAATGACACACGAAGAACTGCAAGCAGCTCAGTACTTGCAACGCGCAGCTCGAGGGCAAAGGAGTGGCGAAAAGAACACACACAACACGACCGCGAACTAACAACGGTCACAACTCGACACTTGCAGCGCACTGCTCAAACACAAGGAAATACACTCGAAAAGAACGCACAGGTACACACAGGACGGGCGTGAACTAACTGTTGCGGTTGTTACTTCTTCGTGTTTGAGCAGCGCGCTACAATCCAACGCTCTTAGACTTCTTTTAGGGGCGAAGCTCCTTAAAGCGGCACCCGTTCGTCCCCGTCGTAGTGCGTAACCAGTCTTAACGCTAGTACCAGATCTTGACCTCCAAGGTGGTGCCGGTGGGAGATTTCTCCTGTGCGTTGTTGAACAATAAAAAATTCGCAGCGTGCGCGTTAACTAAAAGCCGAATTCTTCTGTCTCTCATTCCCCATTAGCAGCCATTGACATGTTCCAGTAGGAAACGTTAGTAGAAGTAGAAGTGTAAGTGTTAGCTAAAAGCCGACTTCTTCTGTCTCTCATTCCCATTAGCAGCCATTGTTTACCTCCAAGGTTGTGCCTGGTGAGATTTCTCCTGTGCGTGATTAAACAATAAAAATTTTGTTCAAAACGCCGTTGATTGATGAAATAAACCAACGAAAGACGCCAGATGTTTCCTAAAAGCAAAACGAAAAGACGCCAGATGTTTCTAAAGCAAAACGAAAAGACGCCAGCTGTCTAACGAAAGACGCCAGATGTTTTATAAAGCAATGGTTTTCTAAACAATGAAAATTCACAGCGTACATGTAAAATTAAAGTGAGCTGCAAGTCGTCATAACTCTCATCGAACCTTTAGTATAAACGCGCCCGATCTCACGTCGGTGATGATGTACTGGGCAGAATTCTCGGAAGACTCACGGTTTACCGATGAACTACCGCAGCTTCGCCCACTCATCATCATTCACTCCGTGGATATGCTGTGATTTGTTTTCTTTAAAACTGCGGCGCGTGGAGTGACCCCTCCGCGTCTCCTGCCGCGCGGTGGCGTTAGACGCATCGTTTACTCAGCGTTACACATCGTCAGTAGCTACGGAAAGGAGCCACCTTTTAGTGCGCGGCTGTAGAAAAATGTAGGGGCGTTGCTTTAAGCGCGCCCTTTGGGCAATCTCGCGGGTGATAGTACACATACTGAAGCACCTCCGAGCTGTGCGTGCCGTTAGCGTTAAAGGGTGTATATCAATAGCTGGAGGCGCGTCGCGAGTTGTTTAAGGCAGCGCCCTGCGGAGCGAGGGGTCGAAGATTCCAATCCCGGTGGTGCGCATTTGAAATTTTTTTCTTCTGATTTATTTTTCTTTGTATATATATACATACATATACATATCCGGTACATGACGGCGTCGACAGACGGCGACGGCAAAAACCAGCCGAGAGTATCCATATAATTGCTAAAGCAATAAAACGATGGTTGTGGCGTACGCGAGATGCCGTATCCCGCCATATAGAGCACTGCACGGCCCTGACTTTCCGGGCCGGGCCCGCTTTATGAAGCTCGGGCCGGGCCCGGGCCCGGGCTTCACCGGCACACACGGCATGCTTCGCCCCTCCCCAATATTTTTATTGAGCGGCCATAGTATTGTGATGCCGATAAAGAACAATCATTAGGAGCGTTCCTGAATTACTTGCACAATGAAATATTGCCCATGTTTAGGCACACATATTAAAAGCGGGTACAAGAAGTAGGCGAAGGTTCCGTTTCCGTTGAAAATGCATAAACGAGATGGCGATTTATATCAAACAGCGTAATGAACTATTGCTAAACTGCAGGAATATAATCGCGACCGGTTCATCTTTACCACTGGTGCTACGGCCAAGATATTGCTTTCAGACACTTCTTCATCTTCTGCTTCACCCCCGGAACAGGTGCGCCGATTAGTCCGGCGTGGGGTGTCATAACTGTGATGGGTGAGAGAATGAGTGGAGAGAGAAATAAACAGCAAGATAGACATCATTCACGAAAAAAAAAACTCCTTGACGAGACGGCATTCGAACCCGCGTACCCACGATCCCAAGGCGACCATCGATCGTAACCACTTGGCTATCCAGGAACGCTAGCAGAGCAAACCATAGCCTTGCATAGTATTGTATCGTATATTATAGTATAGTATACAAAGAGGGTGGGAAAAGGAAAAGAGGGTGAGGAGAAGAGACATGACGATACCGTGAGGGGACCGGAAAGGAGCAGGGGAAAGAGCACAGCGGAGCATAGAGAGAAAGCAAGAGAAAAATAGAGAGAAGAAACCGGAAAAAAAGAGAAAAAAACAAAGAGAGAAAATCAAAGAACGAGATAGAAATATACTCACACAAACAGGAAAATAGAAATAAAGAGGAAGCGAGAAACGGAGTGATGAGGCGAATAAATAGCAAGAAAGTTAGAAGGAGCGGCAAATAGAGAGAAGTATATATATGTATATATATATATAAATAGAGAGAGAGAGAAAGAGAAAGAAATAGAAAGAAACATAAAAATATAGGAAACAAAAAAGGCCGCCCAGCTCCACAGATCCTTCACGCTAGGCACCACCAGTGCGAAGCTGGCTGATGTTTCTGTTGAGGTTTTACCATGATGTGATTGTGAAGGACGCCGTAGTGTAGGGCTGAGGAAAGATTGACCATGTAGTGCTCTTGAATTTGCACCTAAATGTAATGGGCCTCTAGTATTGTGCCTCCACCGAAATGCGGCCGCCGTGGCCGGGACTTGATCCCGCGACCTTCGTGTCGGCAGCCGATTACCATAACCGCTAGACCGCTTTTAGAGACCTATAGGTGGAGGTAAGAACAAATTGCATTTAAGTATGTCAAGTTATGCTGCATGTGTTTATCTTTGTGCGAAAATAAATTGTTGACGAAGGATTTATTTCTCTTGCTCGAAAATGAAGTTCTTGAAAAAGGTGAAAATATCGGCTTACTAAACTCAGCATTTTGTTTAACGTACCCCTTCATTACACATGTTAAATTTCATCCACCGACTTGCATAGAAATCATGTAGTGTAATTACAGGAGGAATGACACATCCCTATGAAAAAGTCGACATATTTTGCTCGGATAAAACAGCATCTTTTTTTTTTGAAGCAAGGAAATATGCCCATCTAGTACCGAAGTTCGCGGTGTTTGTTCTATTGTTTGCAATTACTAGCGATGCGGTTCGCATTTTTCAACATTCCTGGATATATCTTTAGGCTAGGTCCAAAAATAGGCAATGATTCTATGCAGTAGAAGATAAAGTAGTGTCGTGGTCACAGTTGCAGTTGGCTGCCAGAAGGGGAAGCGCAGAGCGCGTGGTTCTCGGCCAGCTGGTCGAACGCTGGTTCGCTCTCCTGCCTACTGCCTACTGCCTGAACTCGCTCTCCTGCCTGGACTGGGCCTCTACATCAGCGGTGTCTTGGTGCATCCTCCCGGGGGGTGTGGCCAGAACGGGCGGTGCTGAATTAGGCACAGCAGCCTAATGTCTGTCTCGTCTCCCGGCCAGGCACATGCTGCCTGGTCGGCCTCGCTTGCTCCTAATGACTTACCCATTGACATCTTTTTGCGCAGCGGTCTGAGAACCGTTCCGGTGGCCTTGGTACCAACAAACGGGGATTCCATTCGTATGAAGAACCCAAAAAGCATCCAGGAAGAACTCCGGAAGGCGACTGAACACTTCCAATTGATCACCGAGGTGCGCCAGTTCGGTCGTGGAGGTATTTTGTGCAGTTCACCAGACCAGGCCTGTGTTTCAGATCTCCTCAAATGCACTACATTTGCATCTCTCCCGGTGAGCTGTTTTATACCTCCTCATTTGGCCTGTGTGAAAGGCTTAGTTCGTGGGGTAGACTCGAGCCTTTCTCCGACAGAAATTTTAGAGATGTTCTCTGTAGCAGGAGCGGTATCAGTTTTCCGTTGCTCGCGCACAGTTGACAACAGAAAGATCCCGTCTGAGTCGGTGATAGTCACGTTTGCGGGTACGACTAGACCAACAGAAATCAAGGCGTGGCCACTGATATATCGGGTAGAACCAATGTCTCTTCGTCCACTGCAGTGCACTAAATGCTGGCGTTACGGACATTCCATCAAGGGATGCAGGTCAGTTGTCCGGTGTCAAATGTGTGCAGGACAACATAGCGCTATTGACTGTGCAGCACTGGAAAGGTTTTGTTGTCTGTGCAGCGGCTCTCACGCAGCTGATGATGGTAGCTGTTCTGCGAGGTCCCAGGAAATTCAAATAATGGAGATCATTGAACAAAAGAGATGTTCTAGACGTGAGGCTAGAATTGCCATTGCGGAACGGTCTCGTGGGTACTCTAGTGCTACGACTCACTTTACTCAGGGCATCGATTCTTCCCTCTCAGAAGTAATAGCCTCCACCATTGAAAAGACGATGACAAAAGTAATGGAAAACCTCTTTATAACACTGACAGAATCATTGGCACAAATAGTGAACGCGCAGATGTCTCAAATCCTCCTGAATGCTAACCATCCAGCTGCGACCTCTCCACTTGCCCTGTCAAGTAAGGAAATTAGTCCAGGGTCACGGGACTCAGCCTCCTTGGAAACCAGCCGCAAGATAATAATAGCTGCTGAAGAGGACTTAAACTCTCCAAAAGCCGGTCCGTCGAACAGTAGCCGTAAGGTAATTATACCCGTTGAACACGATCCAGATTGGAGCTCCGATTCAGGTTCCCAGGACTCACAAATGGAACTGGAATCTCGAAACATGAAACGGCGTGCGTCGCCTGGAGCGCAGAGTTCTCCAATGAGCCCAAAAGTTAAGAGTAAAAAACACCAGAAGGAAACCGCATCAAAAAGAGATTTCTTGAAAGATAGTATAGTGGAGAAGGCAGTGAATACTGCCGGAATTTTGACACAATAGGCGGCTTAAAATTTTTGCAGTGGAATTGCCGTTCAATTTTTTCTGCAGAGACTGATTTATTTTACATGTGTAATCAACATTCCCCTGATGTTATTCTTTTGCAAGAAACTTGGCTTTCGAAAGAGAAAAGTTTTCATCTTAAAAATTACCGCATATTTCGTTTAGACCGGCCCTCTCGGGGTGGAGGATTAGCAGTATTTATTTCTTCACAAATTGCTCATCGAGTTAAAATTACGTGTCGAATAATGAACTTAGAAAGTGAAATTTTAGCTTTAGATATTTCTCTTCCGGGATGTCTTCCGTTTTCGTTAGTCAATGCATATTTTCCTACAGGTGTTCAAAATTCTACTGTTATTGAGTCGGTGATATCTTGTTGCAGGAAAGAAATTATATTGACAGGAGACTTTAATTCTCATCACATTTCATGGGGTTTTAAAACAGACATGAGTGGCAAGCGTTTGTGGGATTTGGTTTCCAAGAATAATTTATCATGCATTAACAAAAGAACCCCCACGTTAGTTTGTAATCAGTCCCGTTCTGTGTTAGACCTTACTTTCTGTAGTCCTAGCCTCTGTATTTCTACATGGTCTACATTGAACTCAGGTACAAGTAGCGACCATTTTCCTATATTGTTTGAGCTTGTATGCCCATTGACTTCAGTAACCTGCCATTCGATTACTCATGTAAATTTTAATACATTTCAAAAACTGCTACGTGCGGCTTTGTCGAAACGGACAGACGAAAATGATGAGAAAAATCCCATGAACTTTAGTGATATTGTCAAAGACTCGTTAAATAAATCTAAGTTCACAGTAAAGGTCTCTAAACGAGATTCTTTAAATCCATGGTGGAACTCAAATTGTTCACGTGATTACAGGCTAAGAAAAGCTGCGTGGCGAAAATTGCTTTACAACCAATGTCCTAGAAATTGGATGGATTATAAATATGCGGCTGCAGTTTTTAAGAGGACAGTCGCTACTGCGAAGGAGGGTTATGATAGCCAACGTTCAGAGTTCCTTTCGAAGCCTGGCAACAGGAAACCCCTTTTTAAATTTCTTAGATCCAAAAAGGTAATTCCTTCCTCCATAAACATCGAATCGGTAGTTTCAACGCCAAATGAATTGGCTAGTTTTCTTGAAAATATTGCTAAAGGACTTGAAAATCGCTTCACGACTGCTTGTTCATACCTCTCACGGTCCCCTGTCAAAAGTGATGACTTTGAAGAGGTCACTGCTTCAGAACTAGCACAAGTTGTGCAAATCTTACCTAATTCTGCGCCAGGTCCTGATGGCATTACTGCATCAGTAATAAAAATCATACATAAGGTTTCGCCCCAAGATTTACTTGAAATCGTTAACCACTCTGTTAGAAATGCTTGGATCCCACCTGATTGGAGAATTGCGAAAATAATTCCTTTATTAAAAAAGCAAGGATCTGGATATACTTTAGATAACATCAGGCCTATTTCGCTCACTTCTAATCTGGTAAAATTAATCGAACGAATATTGCACATTCGGATAGATAATTGGTTGAATGAACACATGATCTTGAGACCATGCCAAATTGGATTCAGGCGGGGTTGTTCCATTTGGTGTGCCCATGTTGACTTAGAAAGCAGGATACAACTAGCCCGTGATCAGAAATACTTTGCCGCTTTAGTTACTCTGGATATTGCAAAAGCTTATGACAGCGTAGAACATGTTAAATTAATAAATTCACTTACATACGTAGGTCTACCACATTACTTCGTTGCATGGGTACACTCCTTTTTGAAAGACAGAAAGTTTTAATGCTCTCAATCTGGTATATCTTCTTTAAATTATAAACAAACTAGAGGTCTTCCCCAAGGATCGGTATTGTCTTTATTACTATTTAATATTTTGTTAAGTACTATTCCTATTCAACAGGGCGTACAGGTATATGTATACGCCGACGATATTGCATTTTTTGCTACAGCTGCAGATATACATACATTGTATCAAAACTTACAGATGTATATGAACACTCTTGAAACGTGGTTGGAAGGCAATAATCTGTCCTTAAACATTAGAAAAAGCGCAATTGTAATTTTCCCGCTCAGCGTTCCCGTTCAAATTTCGTTACTTTATCGCCAAGACGTTATCCCGCAGGTGGAATCGATTAAGTATTTAGGGGTTATTTATACTGAAAAACTTAATTGGGGTCCGCATATTGAAACTATGGCAGCTAAAGGAGCTCGTGCGGTAGGGATGCTTCGTAGGCTCAGCAATAAGCGGACAGGATTACGACGTGATGTGCTTCTTATGATTTATTCCATGTATATTCGCCCGATATTGGAGTTCGGCTGCGTCTTGTTTTCTGGGGCACCTGCCTACAAACTTCGGCCATTAGTTCTTCTAGAACGCGAATCACTACGTTTATGTCTTGGGCTTCCTAAATTTGTTGCGAATAATATTTTATACAAAGAAGCGCGCCTGCCTTCTCTTCTTACACGCTTTCACATCCTGACAGTACGTACCTTCCTAAAGATATATGCATCACCCCTGAGGAGGTCGCAGTATGTTTTTATTAATCAGCCGATGTCATTTTTTAACCATCAGTGGTCTATATTACGGTGTCCACAAGTCATTTTCGCACAAAAACTCTTGGCAACATTACAAGTGAACCTTCGGGAAGTACTTGTGTCGAACAGATCTGTGCACCCAATCAAAATACAATTCGATGACATATTTCCTAAGAAATGCAAAGACTTACCTAATAGATACATAAAGGCCATTTTGGAAGACCATTTGTCAAAATTAGATACAAACATCGTAATAGCTACTGATGCTTCAGTTTGTGAAGAAAAGGCAGGAGTGGGAATTACATCATTATCTTTGGATTGGTCTTTCTCAATTCGTTTGCCTGATTTTACACCTATTTATCAAGCGGAATTACTTGCAATCATCCTAGCTTTACGTAAATTACCCTTATCTATAACAGAAGTAGTCATTTTAACAGACTCTCTGTCTGTTTGTTCTTCATTGACGGCACCTAACATGTCATGTACCTTAGAAGTATTTTATTCTCTTGTCCCAAGACATTTACGTTTTATTCGCTTGGTGTGGGTACCAGGTCACAAAGGTTTAACCCTCAATGAATGTGCGGACGCGCTTGCAGTTGCATCACGCGATGGTCCCGTAATTTCTATTTTACCGACGTTGTCCTCTGTCTCTTCGGCGCGATTTGAAAAGTTTGCCACGTCGGTTGACATTGGTAAATCTCCTTTGTCAACATCCGAATTCCTTCACCTTGACTTTTCGTGGAAAAATCGATGGTGCTCCAGCAGAAGGGCAGAAATATCTATCACCAGACTACGATGCCGAGTTCCCCCACTGAACTTTTACCTGCACAGGTCTGGTCTGTCTCAGACACATTTATGCCACCACTGCAACGAGAGTGAATCTCTGCACCATTTCTTTATAACATGCAGATTGTACAAAAATCAAAGAAAAAGACTGCTAGAGGAACCCCTCCGAAGGATGGGATTAAATTTATCCCTTCCGATGGTTCTTTCCTTTGGGGCAATTGAATTGGGCCACAGCCACAGGAACGTTTTCGACGCCGTATGCGATTTTCTACGGAAGACAAAGCGAATTGCTTATTAGGTTATTTAATTTCATTTATTTTTCATTCATACCGGCTTCAAAAAAAAAATATATATATATATATATATATATATATATATATATATATATATATATATATATATATATATATATATATATATATATATATTGTAGTGAAGAGGAATGTCCAGCGCTGCAGCCACATCGCCAGCCCTGCGCGAGGCACGAGCTGGAGCTGCCTAGCCCGTGTTCGTGCTGCCACGCTGCCCGCGCCCGTCCAGTTCCTGCTGCTACTGTTACGACGAGCACCGCTTGTAGCCCAGTGTTTTCATTATATTTTGGTGGAGGCTGCTGCGGTTTTCCCCGGCCCTGGAATTGCGTAGCCGAAAGCTCCCGTCCGTCATGCCTGACGACGCCGTCCCGACACCCCCACCGGCTTCCCCGCCCACGTGTCCCGGTGCCCAGCGTCTGCGAGAGCCCGAGATCTTCAGCGGCACCGATGAAAAAGACGTCGAGGATTGGCTTGAATCCTATGAACGCGCGAGTGCTAGCAACAAATGGGACGATCCCATGAAGCTTGGCATCGTGATGTTTTACTTAACGGATGTCGCCAAGCTATGGTACAAAAACCACGAGGCCGACATCCCCACTTGGACGACCTTTAAAACCAGCATCGCAGCTGTTTTCGGACGCCCTGGTGTGCGCAAACTTCGAGCAGAACAACGACTCCGAAGCCGGTCCCAGCAAACTGGCGAAACATTCACCAGCTACATCGAGGACATCCTCGACCTCTGCCGGCGTGTCAACCCAACCATGGCGGAAGCGGACAAGGTACGCCACATCATGAAGGGCATTTGCGATGATGCCTTCCAAATGCTGCTCTCGAAGAACCCTGCCACTGTCTCTGAACTTATCGAGCTTTGCCAGAGCTTCGACGAGCTCCGCAGACAGCGTCTTCTCACGCGGCGCCAACACGTTTCGGACGAAACCATTTCGAGCGTCGCTACCGCTCCTGACCTTGAGTCACTGCTGTCCCAGATCAAGGATTTCGTACGTGCTGAGGTTGCTCGTCAACTTTCTCTACTATCACCAGCCGGACCACCACCGTCGCCTTTGCCAGCAAACATTCGCCAGCTAATCCAAGAGCAAGTTTGCGCGGCCCTGCCTTCTGCCCGCGACACTCCGCCGTTGACGACCCCTGTTGTCTGTGCCGAGGTGAATGCGCCTCTCACCTATGCTGAAGTTGCCGCACGGCCACCGCCTCAGACTTTTGCGTCATTACCCTCAGCCGTTCCAGTGCGACCAACTCCCCGCTTCGATCAGGCAAGGTACCCACAGAGTAGTGGCATTGCGGTTGCAAGATTTCGACATGCGTGTCGTCTACAGGTCTGGCCGCCGCCACACCGATGCCGACGCCCTATCACGCTCGCCTGTGTCAACCGAAAGCGCTGCCTGCCTATCTGCCGTAGACGAAACACTTCCGTTCCCAGCAGGCTGCGACATGGCGTCTGAGCAACGCAAGGATGCCTGGATCAGCGCCCTTCTGCGATTCCTTTCCGACCCGTCGACTTTTCCTTCAGCTTCTCGAGCATTGCGCCGTCAAGCTTCCCACTTCGAAATCCGCGATGGTCTCCTCTATCGCCGGAACTACACGTCTGACGGCCGCAAGTGGTTACTGGTCATACCTCGCCATCTTCGTGCAAAAATATGTTCAGCTTTCCACGCTGACCCACAGTGCGCACATGCGGGCGTCTTCAAAACATACGCCCGCCTTTCCTCCAGGTTCCACTGGCGAGGCATGTACACCTTCGTGCGCAAGTACATTCAGTCCTGCCCACAGTGCCAACGACGCAAAGCTGCTCATCAGCACGCCTCTGGTCCGCTCCAGCCAATCCCTTGCCCGGCCAGGCCCTTCGACCGCATTGGCATTGACCTGTATGGGCCCCTTCCGTGCACGGCTTCTGGAAACCGCTGGGTAGTTGTCGCTGTTGACCACCTGACGCGATACGCAGAAACAGCCGCTCTGCCTGCTGCCACGGCCCGCGACATATCATCTTTCCTCCTGCGGAACTTCATTCTCCGTCACGGCGCACCGCGCGAACTTCTGAGCGACAGGGGACGTGTGTTCCTTTCCGAAGTCGTGAACGCACTCCTTGCCGAATGTCGTATCGTTCATCGTACTACTACCGCCTACCATCCTCAAACTAATGGCTTGACGGAAAGATTCAACCGCACCCTTGGCGACATGATCTCTAAGTATGTTGCCTCGGATCACTCTGACTGGGACCTAATTTTGCCCTTTGTGACGTACGCCTACAACACTGCTCCACAGGCGACTACAGGCTTTTCGCCATTTTTCCTCGTATATGGCCGAGAACCCTCGACCACACTCGATACCATTCTGCCGTACCGACCCGATGCCTCCGAATCTACACCCATCTCTGAAGTTGCCCGCCGCGCCGAGGAATGCCGTCAGCTCGCCCGGTCGTTCACAACCGTCGACCAATGGAGACAAAAATCTCGGCGCGACGATGACCTCCCGTGTCCTCACTTTCTTCCGGACTCCCTTGTGTGGCTTTGGGTTCCAGCTGTCCCTACTGGTCTCTCCTCCAAGCTTGTTTCCAAGTATCAGGGACCCTACCGTGTTGTTGCGCAGACGTCACCTGTGAACTATATCGTCGAACCAGTCACACCATCTACGGACCAACGCTTTCGGGGTCGTGAAACTGTTCACGTACAGCGTCTGAAGCCCTATTACGATCCGCTCGTAATAAGTTCACCGTGAGTCGCCAGGATGGCTCCTTTCCGACGGGGGACGAATTGTAGTGAAGAGGAATGTCCAGCGCTGCAGCCACATCGCCAGCCCTGCGCGAGGCACGAGCTGGAGCTGCCTAGCCCGTGTTCGTGCTGCCACGCTGCCCGCGCCCGTCCAGTTCCTGCTGCTACTGTTACGACGAGCACCGCTTGTAGCCCAGTGTTTTCATTATAATATATATATATATATATATATATATATATATATATATATATATATATATATATATATATATATATTCTAATGTTTTTCTAGCCTTGAATATTAGTGTGAGTTTTTCCCTACATATCCTTTTTACAAACATATTTGAAATGTAAAACAATTGTATCTCAAAAATAAGGTGCCGCCCGTTTCATGGCCGATCCCCCACAGTGGGTTGCGCCAGGTTGCGAAGGTCCAACCAACCAACCAACGTATAAGTGCGTGCAAAGGAAACGAAAACAAAAATGAAAAATTAATTTGACTATACTGAAGGATAAGCGAAATGTTTCCCGTATCTTGAATATTCTTAAATTTCAATCTGCACCGTCATACAACAACTCTGATGGGCGTGAAAACAAATAGAGAGAGAGGGGGAGAAAGTGATTGCACGAAAGGAAAATAGATGGAAAAAAGGTAAGCAAAAGAGTCACAGTTTTGCCGCAAGGGCGAAGCAATGAATCCGATAGCAAGAAATTGGAATGTCACGCGAAGTAATAACGTTAGCATATAGAACGGTTGACGTGTGAAGTATTTTTAAACATGCTGTCATCGTACGCTGTCAACTTATGTCGCTGCTTGGCATCACGCACGCAAAACGATGCATCGCAAGGGAGCGGGAAAGGCAAGTGAGGGTGTGAAGGCGTAATGTGAGGGTGAGGAGGATGGAAAGGGGAATGACGAGGGTAAAGCGTAGCAAGGCCTGTATGGCCTCACTCAGGTAGAACCATCATAGCATAGCCATGTAATGTAAGTTGGCAGGAAAGGGAAGTGAGGGTGAGGAGCGATACGAGGGCAACTAGGATCGGAAGAAGGAACGGAGATGGTAAAACATAGCATACGCATGTGTGGCATTAGGCAGGCCTAACCATGCATAACATAGCCATCTTTATCAAAGGGGCGGGAAAGAAGTCAAAAGTGAGGGTGGAAAGGAGCGAGAGCGTAAAAGCATAGCGTAGCCATATATGGCGTCTAGCAGGCAGACCCAATATAGCATAGCCGTATAAGAATGGAAGCTTGAGCGAGTTGGTATGCGTTAATCTTTGTTGAAACAGCGCTTACTAGACGACGAGGAAGTAAAAGAAGGCAGCGCCTGTCCTGTGCCTTGTTTTACTTCGTCGTCGTCTAGTGAGCGCTGTTTCAACAAATATGATAGCATAGCCGTGTATAGCAAGGGCGTGGGAAAAAGAAGTGAGGGTGACGGGAAGCAATTCGATGGTGACCAGGACGGAAAGGGAGAATAGAAAGGGTAAAACATAGCCTAGTGATGTATGGCATTTGGCAAGGCTGAACGATGTATAGCAGAACGGTGTATAGGAATGTTTTCAAGTACTGCTTTTTCGCTCGCACGGTCTTCGAGCGGAAGAAGCTGGATAGTGCATTGGTTGAAGTGGATGATGTAGATGAAATTCAGGCACTCATTGAAAATATTTTATGATTTATCTTTATGATTATGTTTTCTTCTTCCTTTGATATGCCCTTTGTACTTTGTACTTCCGTTCTTGTATTACAAATGATGTCTTGGTCAAGATTTGTTTTCTTCTACTGTATTGTTATTTTGGTTTGTACTGATGTCAATACCACCCTGCTACGGCCCCTAACCACGGGGCTAGCAGTATTGTAAAATAAATAATATAAATAAATAGCCATGAGCAGCAGGGGGTGGGGAAGGGAGCTGACAGTCGGTAGTGATGGGAGGGCGAGGAGGATGAAAAAAATCACGCCATATCCACGAAGTGAATGATGATGAGTGGGCGAAGCTCCGGAGGTAATCTGGTAAACCGCCAATCCCCGTAAATTGTGCCCACTCGATCATCATACAAAGACCTGACACAAACGCGGGGGTCCTCATATATGACGTTAAGCTCAGGGAAACGTTTATTGTCGGCGGTGCCGTTTTGCCTTTTGAGGGCGAGAGCGCCTTCACGATTGTTTTCATCCATGAAAGAAAGAGAATGTGTGGTCTGCAACACGCTTATTCTTCATGGTCATCAGCGTCATGGTTATCACGTGTAGTGGGTACATTCCACTATACTGGAACGCGCTTTTTCTTCATGGTCATCAGTCGTCATCGTCATGGAACGCGCTTATACTTCATGGTCATCAGCGTCATCGTCATCGTTATCACGTGTAGTGGGTACATTCCA